>NW_027615389.1:0-45606 GCF_965212315.1 Lampetra planeri | reverse complement strand
GGTAAAAACCTACTATTATATTTTGCCACTGGTAAAAGAGATCTCATAGTGTAAAAGTCTGTCTGTTTATATGTCTGTCTATGTTTCTGGTTCTGTGTTTAATCTCTCTCTCTCAAATTTAGCATTCTCAGGAAGAACGTAATCAACCAGATAGGGTGTTGACTGTTATGTTATCCGACTCTCTGTTGTAGTAGTGTATAGTGTAGTGTATAGTGTAGTGTATAGTGTAGTGTATAGTGTATAGTGTAGTGTATAGTGTAGTGTATAGTGTATAGTATAGTGTATAGTGTAGTGTATAGTGTAGTGTATAGTGTAGTGTATATTAGTGTATAGTGTAGTGTATAGTGTAGTGTATAGTGCAGTGTATAGTGTAGTGTATAGTAGTGTATAGTGTAGTGTATAGTGTAGTGTATAGTGTAGTGTATAGTGTAGTGTATAGTGTAGTGTATAGTGTATAGGTAGGGTGTTGACTGTTATGTTATCCGACTCTCTGTGTTGTATTACATTACATTTCTAAGTATACCAGATTTGTGTTTCTATTTAATTTATACCTGATGACGATTGCTTGTGTTGCAATCGAAACGTCGTATGCTAGTATTTAATTTAATTTATTATTTTATCTTGATACGTGATTTTACCGACAGAACCAAAGAATAGGGCACCAGGTAGGTAAAAAAATTTAAATTAATAAAATACAAATAAAAATCACGACGTTTCGGAGGCAACACAAGCTTCCGTCTTCAGGTGGAACCGTCACAGCTACGATTGTTGTATCAAGTAAAAGAGAAATTCCAATAAAACAGTCCTTGTATATATACTGGTTGAGGGTGGGAGGAGCCAAGGTAGGCCCCCTTTGTATTATTATGGTAAGGTTGAGGGTGGGAGGAGCCAATGTAGGCCCTGAATAGTATTATTATGGTAAGGTTGGTGCGGCGGAAGCTACGGCTAGTCTACATCACAAAGGACTGAGCCTTTGTTATGTAGACTGGCTGAGAGGGGGGGGGGGGGTGCCAGAGTTGTTTAAAGTGCAGCTACTGCTAATGAGACCGAGCGTCTGCCATGTAGATGGTAAAAGCAAAAAGGCAGGTCAGGAAGAAACAGCCTCCTGCTACGTTGCTTGGTGGGTAAAACTTAAAAGCAGGAAACCAGCGTGTAAATAAGTATAACCCGTAAGAACAAAGTTTTTCACTCTAAATCCTTTATATGCGTGGCGGCTAGAGTCCTCTCGTCCTCTGGCTTGAGATGGCTGCCACCTATGGGTCAGATGATTGCATTGCACCGTTAAGCAATTGGTAATTAAATATATTTTTCCCTAAACATTGTAAAATTTTGGAAAACAATTTTCACGAACATTAATTGTCACGCACAATGAGTCTGTGTGCAAAATGTCAGCTCGATTGGATTACGGGAAGTGGGTTAAACAACGACCGAAAGATTTGCACGGTTGCAAGCAAGCAAGCGAACTTAATATAAATGATTTAAAAAGAAGCTAAACATGATAAAACAAAAACTGGCTTCATATTCTTAGGTTTTTTCGGTAAAGTCACGTAGGTAAAAAATTAAAATTAATAAAAGTAAAATAAAAATAAAATAAAAATCACGACGTTTCGGAGGCAACACAAGCTTCCGTCTTCAGGTGGAACCGTCACAGCCACGATATCTGTATCAAGTGAGAAAAATTCCAAGAAAAAACGTATTTTTATATTACGAGGTTCGGTGCGGCTGAAGCACGCTGCTAGGAATGAGCCTTTGTTGTGTAAACTAGGTGCTGTCTATCAGTAAACTGTACAGTAACTAAAGAATAGTTGTCTGTCAAATAAGATGGTCCATGATTGACACACACGCAGCACAACCGGTCCGGACCGGTTTCTACCGGTCCGGACCGGTCGGGCCAACGGCAGTTTGAACCCCTCTGAGGGGAGGGGGCTGGGCAGGAGCTACGATCCCCCAGAGCCCCGCCCCTCAGGGAGAGAGAAACCGGTCCGAACCGGTAGAAACCGGTCCGGACCGGTCGGGCCAACGGCAGTTGGAACCCCTCTGAGGGGCGGGGCTCTGGGGGAAGCTACGATCCCCCAGAGCCCCGCCCCTCAGGGAGGAAGAAACCGGTCCGGACCGGTCAGGCCAACGGCGGTTGGAACCCCTCTGAGGGGAGGGGTGGGGGCTGCTACTATCCCCCAGAGCCCCGCCCTTCAGGGAGAGAGAGTATATAAGGCGGGTCCCTGAGAGCGCGAGTCAGTCCGTCTCAAGCCGAAGCCAGAAGCCGCCGGAAGAAGAAGAAGACGACCCTGGACCCCAAGCCAACGACGTCCTTCTAAGGGCCGTGGCTCAGTGCGGTGCCAGTGGTCGTGGGGTTAGGAGCCTGAGGTTCCCTCGGCCTGATGCCCTTGTGAGGGCCAGGTCCCACCAACTCACCCACCAACTCACCCACTCACTCTCCCACCCACCTACCAGCTCCCACCCACTCACCCACCCACTCACCCACGTACCAACTAACCCACCCACTCACCCACCTACCAACTCACCCACCCACCCACCCACTCACCCACCCACCCACCCACTCACCCACCTACCAACTCATTCACCCACTCACCCGCCCACTCACCCACCTACAAACTCATCCACCCACTCATCCACCCACTCACCCACCCACCCACTCACCCACCCACTCACCCACCTACGAACTCACCCACCCACTCATCCACCCACTCACCCGCCCACCCACTCACCCACCCACCCACTCACCCACCCACTCATCCGCCCACCCACTCACCCACTCACCCACTCACCCACCCACTCATCCACCCACTCACCCACCCACCCACCCACTCACTCACCCACCCACACACTCACCCGCCCACACACTCACCTGCCCACCCACCCACTCACCCACCCACCCACTCACCCACCCACCCACTCACCCACCCACACACTCTCCCACCCACCTACCAGCTCCCAGTGGTCAGGGACCCACCGGGCCAGTGGTGGGTCAGCCTCCCCTAGGTCTAGCCAGCCGGAGGGCTCAAGTAGGGAGAGTTGTAGGTACGATAGCCCGGAGGCTGTACCTGCCCAGGTTGTGGGTGGAAGGGGCCATTACCCCTTTGTGTTAGGGATTAAGTGTTTAACTGTTGGCAAAATAAAGCGTGTTGCATCTTCTTCTTGGTTCTTTCGGTAAAGTCACGTCGAAGGGAAGTAATACAATAATAAAAATAAAACATAATAAAATAATTCTCACGACGTTTTGGCCACAACGCAAGCAGCCGTCCTCAGGTGGAGAGCAGGTCTGTCAAGTAGACAGAGTCTGAATGACACGCCCCAGGCTTGGAGCGACTATTTAAGCTGGGATGGAGGGGCGAAGAGCGTCTTGACAAAATAATTTGCATATCAAGAGGAATTTAGCATATTTATGGGAAATGCAGATATGCGATTAGTACTACTTGTGAAATGCGTAGGAGGTTTGGCGAGGGGTTTAAAGTCAGTATGCCCATGCATTATGCAGGATTAGCAGCATCAAAGGGAGGGAGTAAGGTCAGAATTAATAAAGGGAAGGAATGTTAATAATATGGCGCCGCAGCAACTAATATGCTTATTAACTATACCTCGTCATATTACACTATGTTTTATTCTACCCACTCAACTGTATAGCACACTGCTATATATTCACTATAAAATTACGATACTATACATTGTATTAAACATTACACTTTAATACTATTTATTATATAATATGCTATACACTATACCATAAACCGTCGCGTGAAAGGTACTAAGAGAAAGCAACGTGGTAGGTGCATCTACGAAGACTCCATCTCCCTTCAAGAACATTACAAATGTACCTGTACTGGACACCATTGCAGTCATTGAAGAAAATTATTCTCACAATTATTTGATTATGTTTGAGAATTGTATTTTATTATGTTTTATTTTTATTATTTTATTATTTCCCTTCTACGTGATGACTTTACCGAAAGAACCAAGAAGATGAATCCCTGCAGTCACGAAAGCTTTACATCGAAATTGAATAATATAATATTATTTTTTTATATAATAGTATTTTATTATGTTTTATTTTTATTATTTTATTATTTCCCTTCTACGTGTTGACTTTACCGAAAGAACCAAGAAGATGAATCCCTGCAGTCACGAAAGCTTTACATCGAAATTGAATAATATAATATTATTTTATTATATAATAGTATTTTATTATGTTTTATTTTTATTATTTTATTATTTCCCTTCTACGTGTTGACTTTACCGAAAGAACCAAGAAGATGAATCCCTGCAGTCACGAAAGAAGCTTTAAATCGAAAAAGCCATTGCAATCATTGAAGACTTGGCCCAACGAGGACTGAATCCAGATGTACCAACTTTGGTGAGGCATTGCCTTACCAACACTTACTTCACCCGGAACGGTACAGTCTACAGACAAAATCAGGGTATTCATCTTCTTGGTTCTTTCGGTAAAGTCACGTAGAATGGAAATAATAAAATAATAAAAATAAAACATTTTAATAAAACATAATAAAAATATATTATAATAAAACATAATAAAAAAATATTATAATATTATTTTATTATATAATGTTTTATTATTTATTATTTTATTATTTCCATTCTACGTGACTTTACCGAAAGAACCAAGAAGATGAATCCCTGCAGTCACGAAAGCTTTAAATCGAAAAATCAGGGTACCCCAATGTGTTCTCCCTTATCGCCAGTGGTGGCGAATGTTTTCATGGACAACATTTGAGACAGATGCCACTCAAATGTAGTGGCCGTAGATGTGTAGGAGTGTTACGGGAGGGCGAACAAACACACAAGGGGTTGCTATATAAGGCGGTGAGCCGGTGGGCTCGGGGTTCAGTGTTCAGCCTTAACCAGCGAAGCAAGAAGACCGGCTAGAGAGGCCCTGGGACTCCCCTGGATCGCCGTCCTTCTCAGGAGCGACCAGGGCAAGCCAGTGGCGTGGCCCCGAGAGCCCAGAGCCCGATGCTCTTGTAAGAGCCGGTCTGGGGACTAAGGGTGCCGTGATCCCAGCTTGGCCAGAGCTGGGTCAGCTAGCCCTCCCCTAGCTCTCGAGTTGAGGACCTGGGAGTAGGCTAGCCGGGTTAGAGTTACTGGGGGTCTCCCTGTTAGGCGGGTGAAGGGGCCGTTGCCCCTTCGAGTGTTGCGTACATTGGCCTGTGCTGAGTGAAACGTTGCAATAAATAAGTGTGCCTCCGACTACGTCGTCCACGTCTCACTGAACCTACTTACAGATGGGCCACAATTACCGGCAGTGATGGACAGGGCTCATCTGCAGGTACCTCGGACCTCCAGGGGAGGGGCCGCTGTGCCAGCCCAAGAGGAGAGGGGGGGGGGCTACTGGGGGCTCTAAGATCCTAGACAACTAAGCTCTCGGCGCTGGGCGCTAGGATCCCATACAACCCAGACAGCTAAGCCCCTTGGCGTAGCTAGCTAGGGGGGCAAGGTAAAGGGGGGCCAGCATTAGGCTTACAACGTTATACTGGTAGGAACGAAGTGAACCAGCCTACAATAGATTATATCGTCCGTCCGTCTGTCCGATGTCCGATTAGGTATAGCAACATTGCCCCCTACTGCAAACACTTGGCAGGACCCTACAAAAACCTTTAGACTCAGTGAGGCTTTCCTGGCTAAACAAGTGTAACATTGTGGGAACCTCATTTGCCAGTAAAAATATGATAATTGTTTTTTTTACCCTTCTATCTGGCAACAAAACTGACACCTTTTTACGAGGAGTCATGTTTGCATAGACCGCAATACCTGCAGTCGTTATACAAACAAAAGAATGTGCAAAACGAAAGAACATAACTCTGATAATGTGCAATGTCCTTGAAGTTCCCTTATAATTCCCTGAGATAGTTTTTAATTCAAACATTTAAATTAAAAAATTAACTCACAGCGGCCTAAAGCCTACAGCTAGGCCTAAAGCCTAGAACTAGGCCTCAAACTCTCCCTTCATATCGTACCCCCGCCATTTCATTTTATTATAGCCATTCATTTGTTCGTTCCTACCAGCCCACCCCGCAGGGACCTGTTATTATAACTTATTGCGGCGGGCGCGGCAGCCTGAAACTACTGCACAAATCTACACCTCGACCTTAACGTTTATATATCCCGCCACACACAGCCTACACGTCATGTAATTACATTTTGGTATGTGATTAAACGGGGGGGGGGGGGGAATGGCGCCAATTTATCCTAGCTACGCCACTGGCTAAGCCCCTTGGCGCCACCATCGAGGGGCTGTGTGTGCTCTGTGGGGTATCTGGGGGCACACACAATGCCACCCCTCGATGGGCGAGAGGGATAAAAGGGCCGCTCCCTGGCCGATCGGGGCCAGTCGCAGCTCAAGACCCCAAGACCGGCCGGCTTAGGACCCTGGAAGACCCTCGTCCCGCTCGTCCTTGTAAGGGCCGGGACGCTGTGAGGGCCAGTGGTGGGACTCTGGGACTCCCGGCTCTACGTCCTTGTAAGGGCGAGTTCCGAGGAAGCCAGAGTCTAGATTTCACACCTGATGACGATTGCTTGTGTTGCAGTCGAAACGTCGTGAGAATTTGTATTGTTTTATATTCATGTTTATTTATTATTTCCCTTCTATGTGGAGAGAGTGGAGAGTTTCCCATACCTGGGCAGTGTGCTCATGACCGGCTCCGGTTTTTAACAGCAGAGGTCTCACTCCGAATCAGTCGAGCGGCAATATCTTTTCATCGGTTGCATAACGCTGTGTGGAAGCTACCTGATCTGTCACTCCGCACGAAGCTTCGGGTCTTCTCGGCCACGGTCATTCCCTCCCTTCTCTACGCTTGCAAAACGTGGACCCCCCTAATGGAACATCTTCGCCAGTTAGAAACATTTAGACTGGTCTGCCTACAATCTATCCTGGGTTTAACCAGGCTGGATTGTGTGAAGAGCTCACAAATCCTCGAAAGATCTGGGCAAAGTCCCATCGGTGAGCACCTCTGGCAGGCAAGGCTGCGTTGGCTGGGCCATGTAGCCCGCATGCCCAGCCACCGCATGCCCAGCCACCGCATGCCCAAACAGCTTTTGTTCGGCCGGATCGAGGGGGCTAAACGGGTGTGGCACGGGCTAGAGAAGAGATGGAGTGATGTGGTACAGGAGGACGTGGAGCTGAGTGGACTTGCCGATGACTGGTACCAGCAGTGTCAAGATCGGCCTCAGTGGAGGAGGCTCGTGAAGGACGCTACTGGGCAGTTGGAGGCAGTCGCCCTCCAATAACAACGGAGGGCGGAGGAGCGACGCTCACAACAACGAGCGGAGCGCCGGGTGGCTAAAGCGCAGCAAGTTGGCACAGTAGGGGGCACAGGTGGTGCATCAGCCAGTCATCTCGGTCATCTCAGTCAGTCGACCCGTGGCACCTGCTGGGTCTGCCCCGTGACCTCCTGCCAGCGGGCGTTCGACACTTCACGTGGCCTCAAGGTGCACATGGCCTGGTACAAGCGTCGTGGTGACGTCACCGCCACTTAGTGGCGAATGACGGTTGTTGTTGTTGTTGTTGTGTGTTTGTGTCTTTTTAGCCCGGGCAACGCTAGATGTGTGTGTGTACGTCCAAGTGTGCGTGTCAGTCCATGTGTGTGTGTGTGTCAGTCGATGTGTGTGTGTGTGTGTTAGTCCATATGTGTGTGTGTCAGTCGATGTGTGTGTGTAACTCCATGTGTGTGTATCTAAAGTGGATGTCTGTGTGTCTGAGTCCATATGTGTATGTGTGTGTCGGCCAATGTGTGAGTCTATGTATGTGTGTGTGTGAGTCGCTGTATGTGTGAACGTCGATTTGTGTGTGTAACTCCATGTATGTGTGTGTGTGTCTTTTTCGCCTGGGCAACGCCGGGTTCTTCCCGCTAGTAGTACATAGAGACTGCTGATACTACTTGCTACTAACAGCACTTGCCCCTGCAGCCCTGCTAGAGGCTGCCTGGGGCAGCTTTGTCTGTGTGTGGCGTGTGTAGTACATAGACACTGCTGCTGCTACTCGCTACTGACAGCACTTGCCCCTACAGCCCTGCTAGAGGCTACCTGGGGGAGCTTTGTCTGTGTGTGGTGTGTGTAGTACATAGACACTGCTGCTGCTACTCGCTACTAACAGCACTTGCCCCTACAGCCCTGCTAGAGGCTACCCGGGACAGCTTTGTCCCTTGCTTTTTAATCGGTGCATTCTCCTTTGGCGACCGTTCCACCCGCTGGCGCGAGGCGACCCCTCCCCCCTCCCACCGCTCAACCCTGTGGGGGGCGGTGCATGTCCCCTCTGCCGCGCACCGTGGCTTGCCTCAATTAAGGCTGGGGTTGGGTGCTAAGGAAGAATGGCTAAGTGGTTAATGAGTTAAAATGGGTCACGCTAATTGGTTAATGAGTTAAAATGGGTCACGCTAATGGGTTGTTGAGTTAATAACGAAGCGGCCTGCATCGTGGGGCGGTCGAAATTGGTCCCAAAATTGCCCCGTGGCACGAACGAGCCGGCGAGGTTGACCGACAAACAAAAAAAAGCAAAAATAAAATGAAAGTTTGTAATTAATACCATCCCTTGATTTGACCATCGGAGACCCACCACCACCACCCCCATTGAGATTCACCATCTCTAAGTGACTCACATCCTTTATTTAACCATTGGATACCCGCCACCACCACCCCCATTGAGATTCACCATCTCTTAGTGACTCACATCCTTTATTTAACCATTGGAGACCCACCACCACCACCACCCCCATTGAGATTCACCATCTCTAAGTGACTCACATCCTTTATTTAACCATTGGAGACCCACCACCACCACCACCCCCATTGAGATTCACCATCTCTAAGTGACTCACATCCTTTATTTAACCATTGGAGACCCACCACCACTACCCCCATTGAGATTCACCATCTCTAGTGACTCACATCCTTTATTTAACCATTCGAGACCCACCACCACCACCACCCCCATTGAGATTCACCATCTCTAAGTGACTCACATCCTTTATTTAACCATTGGAGACCCACCACCACCACCACCCCCATTGAGATTCATCATCTCTAAGTGACTCACATCCTTTATTTAACCATTGGAGACCCACCACCACCACCCCCATTGAGATTCACCATCTCTAAGTGACTCACATCCTTTATTTAACCATTGGAGACCCACCACCACTACCCCCATTGAGATTCACCATCTCTAAGTGGCTCACATCCTTTATTTAACCATTGGAGACCCACCACCACCACCCCCATTGAGATTCACCATCTCTAGTGACTCACATCCTTTATTTAACCATTGGAGACCCACCACCACCACCACCCCCATTGAGATTCACCATCTCTAAGTGACTCACATCCTTTATTTAACCATTGTAGACCCACCACCACCACCCCCATTGAGATTCACCATCTCTAGTGACTCACATCCTTTATTTAACCATTGGAGACCCACCACCACCCCCATTGAGATTCACCATCTCTAGAGACTGACATCCTTTATTTAACCATTGGAGACCCACCACCACCCCCATTGAGATTCACCATCTCTAGTGACTCACATCCTTTATTTAACCATTGGAGACCCACCACCACCACCACCCCCATTGAGATTCGCCATCTCTAAGTGACTCACATCCTTTATTTAACCATTGGAGACCCACCACCACCACCCCCATTGAGATTCACCATCTCTAGTGACTCACATCCTTTATTTAACCATTGGAAACCCACCACCACCACCCCCATTGAGATTCACCATCTCTAAGTGACTCACATCCTTTATTTAACCATTGGAGACCCACCACCACCACCCCCCATTGAGATTCACCATCTCTAGTGACTCACATCCTTTATTTAACCATTGGAGACCCACCACCACCACCCCCATTGAGATTCACCATCTCTAGTGACTCACATCCTTTATTTAACCATTGGAGACCCACCACCGCCCCCATTGAGATTCACCATCTCTAAGTGACTCACATCCTTTATTTAACCATTGGAGACCCACCACCCCCATTGAGATTCACCATCTCTAGTGACTCACATCCTTTATTTAACCATTGGAGACCCACCACCACCACCCCCATTGAGATTCACCATCTCTAAGTGACTCACATCCTTTATTTAACCATTGGAGACCCACCACCACCACCCCCCATTGAGATTCACCATCTCTAGTGACTCACATCCTTTATTTAACCATTGGAGACCCACCACCACCACCCCCATTGAGATTCACCATCTCTAGTGACTCACATCCTTTATTTAACCATTGGAGACCCACCACCACCCACATTGAGATTCACCATCTCTAAGTGACTCACATCCTTTATTTAACCATTGAAGACCCACCACCACCACCACCCCATTGAGATTCACCATCTCTAAGTGACTCACATCCTTTATTTAACCATTGAAGACCCACCACCACCACCACCCCATTGAGATTCACCATCTCTAAGTGACTCACATCCTTTATTTAACCATTGAAGACCCACCACCACCACCACCCCATTGAGATTCACCATCTCTAAGTGACTCACATCCTTTATTTAACCATTGAAGACCCACCACCACCACCACCCCATTGAGATTCACCATCTCTAAGTGACTCACATCCTTTATTTAACCATTGAAGACCCACCACCACCACCACCCCATTGAGATTCACCATCTCTAGTGACTCACATCCTTTATTTAACCATTGGAGACCCACCACCCCCATTGAGATTCACCATCTCTAGTGACTCACATCCTTTATTTAACCATTGGAGACCCACCACCACCATCACCCCCATTGAGATTCACCATCTCTAGTGACTCACATCCTTTATTTAACCATTGGAGACCCACCACCACCCACATTGAGATTCACCATCTCTAAGTGACTCACATCCTTTATTTAACCATTGGAAACCCACCACCACCACCCCCATTGAGATTCACCATCTCTAGTGACTCACATCCTTTATTTAACCATTGGAGACCCACCACCCCCATTGAGATTCACCATCTCTAGTGACTCACATCCTTTATTTAACCATTGAAGACCCACCACCACCACCACCCCATTGAGATTCACCATCTCTAAGTGACTCACATCCTTTATTTAACCATTGAAGACCCACCACCACCACCACCCCATTGAGATTCACCATCTCTAAGTGACTCACAGCCTTTATTTAACCACCATGTCAAGGGGTTCCCTGTTCGCAATGACGTCACTCGGTAAGGTACGCGCTGTGACGTCACACCGGGTAACCCCCCCTCCGACTTCACCGCGCCCTGTGACGTCATCACGCAGGCCCCATAGCGCGCGACGGCGTTATGACGTCACCCGCGACGTGCGAGGAGATTCCCACGTGCGTGCGTGGTGACGTCACCGCAGCAACGTTCGCTTCTCATCATGGGCGTGGTGACGTCATCACGCAAACGAATTCTCTCGCCGCCGCCCCCACCCCCGCCGCCTTCCAACGCTAACTGGTTGGTGACGTCACCACGTCGAGCGAGTGTGGTGAGCGACGTCACCACCTGCAAGTGCGCGATGACGTCACATCGCACGCGAGCGGGTGGGCGCGCGACGACGACGACGTCACCACGCACGCGTACGCGTTGACGTCACCGCGCAACGCGCGTCCCCCGCGATCGAACCGTTTATATGCCGGGGTGCCGCGCGCGCGGTGACGTCACCACGCAGGCCGTGCGCGTTGACGTCACCACGCACTCGTTGCGTGATGACGTCATCACGCACGACGCGGAACTGTTTTTTTTGTGTGTCCCGGCCTCATAACGGTGCTGGCTGGGGGCGATGGTGGCGATGGTCGTGGCTGTCGGCTGACGATTGTTGCGACGCAAACATTTTTTGTTTCAACGAGGAAACATCGGTAACGAGTTTATTGTTTGTCCTCGTCGCTTGCTGTCGATGTCGCTATTTTTGTTTGTTTTTTAAACGCCCCAAAACAGTTCCTTTTTGACGTCTTCCGTGTCGCTCCTCTTCGTGATGTCCGTTTCCTGAGGAGATGATGTTCCGACGTTTCGCGCCTTAAGCCGATTTTGCGGTGGACCGATGGTTTTAGAATGTTAATCAATAACCTTGAAGCGCTACTAATTGTCATTAAGGTGGTGGCTTTCTATTGAATTTTATCGCGTTCACAGACAGACATGCTCAATGGTTAGCGTTTCGAAATAAAACGGCAGTTGCAATGATCATTAGCATTGTACAATAATTAATATTGTACAATGCTAATGATCATTAGCATTGTACAATAATTAGTATTGTACAATAATTAATATTGTTATAATTATTATAATAATTGTTGTAATTTTTATAAACGAATTATTGCCTAATGTGCAATAATTGTCATAATTCTCCTCAACTATTGTGCAATAAGAATTATTGTACACTAATTGCCATAATTGTCGTAATTATTGTACATTAATAATCGTACAATAATTATCAATTGTGCTATACATAATAATTGTGCGCTAATTATTCTAATCATTGTCGTAATTTGTGTAGAATAATATTTGTATGATCATTACCAGTATTGCACGATGATTTTTGGTGAACTAACTATTGCACGAGTTGCAACAATAATTATTGTACGATAATTATTGCCGAAATGATTATTGCAGAATTCATTATTGGACGAATTCAAACGACAATTGACTGCGCAACACGATATATGCCCCCGGGTAGAAGTGTTATTTTCCAATTTCTTATGCCTCAAAAGTACAGAACCCCCCGTGGCTTTTATTCTTCCCCACAAACTTTGCTTTTGTGAGCACGACTTTACGTGAAGGAATGACACAAATCCGCACCGCGTTTTCGCATTGAAAAAGATGTAAATGTCAAAACGTCACTGTCCTGGTCACAAAAGTGGAACAAGGATCGACACTTTCTCTGCTTTTGAGGCATAAGAAATGAGGAAATAACGCTTCGCTACCCAGGAACAGTAGCACAGTGATACCTCGCTTCACGAACTTAATTCGTGAACTGACTCTGGTCGCGAACCGAATTGGTCGTGAACCGAGGCACATTTCCCCCACAGGGTTCAATGTAAATCCGGTTAATCCGTTCTGACCTTTTCTTTTCGTTTTTAAAGCACAAAAATATGACGCAAATTACAATACACATTAGTACTGTACAGTATAGTAATGTATAAAGAGAGAACACTAACCTTGCTTGAGATGACTTCAGTAAGCACTCAAACGGGTGAACTGTACAATACAGTAAGTACCAGAGGTGTGGACTCGAGTCATGTGACTTGGACTCGAGTCAGACTCGAGTCATGAATTTGATGACTTGCGACTCGACTTGGACTTGCATAACAATGACTTTGTCCCACCTCTGGTAAGTACAGTACTGTATTGTACAGTACAGTAGTACAGTACTGTATGTGCTAAAAAGCACACCAAAAAGCAAAAAGTCACTGAAAGTGTCTTCACAGTACTTCTTTCTGCGTCTCTTCTTCTCTCCACGATCTTCCTACAGGAAGTCACGACCACGTGGCAGCCTGGAAATAGCTTTAAAATGGCCGCGGCTCCAGTTCGGGAACTGAAGCGGAGTTCGTGAACCGGAGCATATTTTTATGAACTTTTCTGTTCGTGAACCGAGTTGTTCATGAACAGAAGCGTTCGTGAACCGAGGTATCACTGTAGTAGGTGTTTACCCTTTTAACTGGTACAAAAACTGACACCTTTATACAAGGCATCATGTTTGCAATAACCACAACACAAGCTGTCAAAATGCAAACACAAGGAAACAACTCTGATGATGATGGTGATGATAATGATATGCACTGTCCTTGAAGTTGATTGGTCCACACCCGAGACAGCTTTTCTTAGAGCCTAGTCTCCATTGGTGTTGGACCAGATGACGCCAAAAGGCGCACAACTCAAAGACAATGCACCATCAGAGTATTGAGAGCTCGGGGTAGGCATTTACACTGAGACATCTCCTTTACCAGTGGCAAAATATAGTAATAGGTTGTTAGCCTTTCAACTGGTACCAAAACTGACACCTTTATACAAGGCATCATGTTTGCAATAACCACAACACAAGCTGTCAAAATGCAAACACAAGGAAACAACTCTGATGATGATGGTGATGATAATGATATGCACTGTCCTTGAAGTTGATTGGTCCACACCCGAGACAGCTTTTCTTAGAGCCTAGTCTCCATTGGTGTTGGACCAGATGACGCCAAAAGGCGCACAACTCAAAGACAATGCACCATCAGAGTATTGAGAGCTCGGGGTAGGCATTTACACTGAGACATCTCCTTTACCAGTGGCAAAATATAGTAATAGGTTGTTAGCCTTTCAACTGGTACCAAAACTGACACCTTTATACAAGGCATCATGTTTGCAATAACCACAACACAAGCTGTCAAAATGCAAACACAAGGAAACAACTCTGATGATGATGGTGATGATAATGATATGCACTGTCCTTGAAGTTGATTGGTCCACACCCGAGACAGCTTTTCTTAGAGCCTAGTCTCCATTGGTGTTGGACCAGATGACGCCAAAAGGCGCACAACTCAAAGACAGCGCACTATCAGAGATGCCTTGTATAAAGGTGTCAGTTTTTGTACCAGTTGAAAGGGTAAACACCTATATTTTGCCACTGGTAAAGGAGATGTCTCATAGTACCCAGGAACAATTTAGTTTTTGTTACACAGTTTAATGAAAACTTAATAATCATCATCAACAACTTAACTCACCGAGCTTCCCTTAAACTGCAACTTACAACGACTTAAAATAACGATTACTTATTAATTAATTGGCAATAATTCGCCTAAGCGAATTGACGTTTGCTTAACGTTCAATTTATAATAATAATACAAATTTGTAAAAATATTAATCCGTAATAAAAATGGTTGCGGTCATTATGAATACGCAATAATCATATTCATGATTGATCACGTAATAAATTATTGGTAATTCTACACAACAAAGACTCATTTCCTGGCAGCGATTTCAGCCGCACCACCTCTACATAACAATAGGCTCAGTCAACCATTCTACACAACAAAGACTCATTTCATGGCAGCGATTTCAGCCGCACCACCTCTACATAACAAAAGGCTCAGTCAACCATTCTACACAACAAAGACTCATTTCCCGTCAGAGATTTCAGCCGCACCACCTCTACATAACAATAGGCTCAGTCAACCATTCTACACAACAAAGACTCATTTCCCGTCAGCGATTTCAGCCGCACCACCTCTACATAAGAATAGGCTCAGTCAACCATTCAACACAACAAAGACTCATTTCCTGGCAGCGATTTCAGCCGCACCACCTCTACATAACAATAGGCTCAGTCAACCATTCTACACAACAAAGACTCATTTCCTGGCAGAGATTTCAGCCGCACCACCTCTACATAACAATAGGCTCAGTCAACCATTCTACACAACAAAGACTCATTTCCTGGCAGAGATTTCAGCCGCACCACCTCTACATAACAATAGGCTCAGTCAACCATTCTACACAACAAAGACTCATTTCCTGGCAGAGATTTCAGCCGCACCACCTCTACATAACAATAGGCTCAGTCAACCATTCTACACAACAAAGACTCATTTCATGGCAGCGATTTCAGCCGCACCACCTCTACATAACAATAGGCTCAGTCAACCATTCTACACAACAAAGGCTCATTTCATGGCAGCGATTTCAGCCGTACCACCTCTACATAACAAAAGGCTCAGTTAACCTTTCTACACAACAAAGACTCATTTCCCGTCAGCGATTTCAGCCGCACCACCTCTACATAACAAAAGGCTCAGTCAACCATTCTACACAACAAAGACTCATTTCCTGGCAGCGATTTCAGCCGCACCACCTCTACATAAGAATAGGCTCAGTCAACCATTCTACACAACAAAGACTCATTTCCTGGCAGCGATTTCAGCCGTACCACCTCTACATAACAAAAGGCTCAGTTAACCTTTCTACACAACAAAGACTCATTTCATGGCAGCGATTTCAGCCGCACCACCTCTACATAACAAAAGGCTCAGTCAACCATTGTACACAACAAAGACTCATTTCCTGGCAGCAATTTCAGCCGCACCACCTCTACATAACAAAAGGCTCAGTCAACCATTCTACACAACAAAGACTCATTTCCTGGCAGCAATTTCAGCCGCACCACCTCTACATAACAATAGGCTCAGTCAACCATTCTACACAACAAAGACTCATTTCCTGGCAGCGATTTCAGCCGCACCACCTCTACATAACAATGGGCTCAGTCAACCATTCTACGCAACAAAGACTCATTTCCTGGCAGCGATTTCAGCCGCACCACCTCTACATAACAAAAGGCTCAGTCAACCATTCTACACAACAAAGACTCATTTCCTGGCAGCAATTTCAGCCGCACCACCTCTACATAACAAAAGGCTCAGTCAACCATTCTACACAACAAAGACTCATTTCCTGGCAGCAATTTCAGCCGCACCACCTCTACATAACAATAGGCTCAGTCAACCATTCTACACAACAAAGACTCATTTCCTGGCAGCGATTTCAGCCGCACCACCTCTACATAACAATAGGCTCAGTCAACCATTCTACGCAACAAAGACTCATTTCCTGGCAGCGATTTCAGCCGCACCACCTCTACATAACAAAAGGCTCAGTCAACCATTCTACACAACAAAGACTCATTTCCTGGCAGCGATTTCAGCCGCACCACCTCTACATAACAATAGGCTCAGTCAACCATTCTACGCAACAAAGAATCATTTCCTGGCAGCGATTTCAGCCGCACCACCTCTACATAACAATAGGCTCAGTCCCATTTACACGCACCTTTACATCATCTGCACCTAGTTTACACAACAAAGGCTCATTCCTAACAGCGTGCTTCAGCCGCACCGAACCTCACAAAAATAATATCCAGGTGCCTACCTTGGCTCCTCCTACCCTCAACCAGTATATATACGAGGACTGTTTTCTGGGAATTTCTCATTTACTTGATACAGCAATCGTGCTGTGACGGTTCCACCCGAAGACGGAAGCTTGTGTTGCCTCCGAAACGTCGTGATTTTGATTTTACGTCACTTTACCGAAAAAACAACTTAAGAATAGTTTAAGCAGGCTGGGGCGACGCCATCACCCACGTGGTTAACCCTGCCACCCCGTGTGTGTCTCTTTCTCTCTCGCTTGTAGCGGCCTCTAGTGGCAAGACGGAGCGAGTGAGTGAGCGAGCGAGCGAGAAAGGCCGAGTTTCCGCTTTGGGATCTCTCCTCTTGGGACTCTCGGAACCTCAATGAAATCCCGGCTGCGTCTCCCGGCCGCCCCTGAGCGATGGACAGGTGAGGAGAACCGTGTGCCTGGGCCCTCAACCCCTAGGTGGACTCAGCCTCAAATGACTCACCTGGTGGGCAAACTTGTTTTGCGGTGGAGCGGTGGCACAGTGGTTAGCGCGCTGCGCCGTTACGAACCCGGCGGTTGACCCGAGTTCGATCCCCGAACCGGTCCTGGGCCTCCCCTAGGTCGACTCGGCCTCAAATCAGTACCTGGTGCGGTGTGTAGTCAACATAGCCATCGGGGGGAGACAAAGGCGGCCGGGCGTGGTGCTGGCCACCCACCCCCTCGTGTGCCACAGTGCCGGTAGCCTTCATAGGTGCTACTCGCTAACAGCACTTGCCCCTACAGTCTGTTAAGGCTATACGGGGGTCTTTGTCTTGTTGGTGGTGATGGTGGTATTGATTGTGGTGATGGTGGTGATGGTGGCGGTTGTGATGGTGGTGGTATTGATTGCTGTGATGGTGGTGGTGGTGGTGATGGTGGTATTGATTGCTGTAATGGTGGTGGTTGTGATGGTGGTGGTGGCGATGGTGGTATTGATTGCTGTGATGGTGGTGGTTGTGATGGTGGTGATGATGGTGGTTGTGATGGTGGTGATGATGGTGGTTGTGATGGTGGTGGTGGTGCAGGTGGTATTGATTGTGGTGATGGTGGTGGTTGTGATGGTGATGGTGGCGATAGTGATGGTGGTGATGGTGGTATTTATTGCTGTGATTGTGGTGGTTGTGATGGTGGCGGTTGTGATGGTGGTGGTGATGGTGGCGATAATGATGGTGGTGATGGTGGTATTTATTTGTTGTGATGGTGGTGGTTGTGATGGTGGTGATGGTTGTGATGGTGGTGGTGATGGTGGCGATAGTAATGGTGGTGGTATTGATTGCTGTGATGGTGGTGGTTGTGATGGTGGTGATGGTGGCCATAGTGATGGTGGTGATGGTGGTATTGATTGCTGTGATGGTGGTGGTTGTGATGGTGGTGATGGTCGCGATAGTGATGGTGGTGATGGTTGTATTGATTGCTGTGATGGTGGTGATGATGGTGGTTGTGATGATGGCGGTTGTGATGGTGGTGATGATGGTGGTGGTATTGATGCTGCTGCTGCTGATGATCCATTTTTGTCTCCACAGTCGTAAGCCCGCACAGTGCTTCGAAGTGTTCATGGAAGTGAGGCCGGTGAGCTATGAAGGTGAGAATTGAACTCCGTGTCTGTGTGTGTCTGTGTGTGTCTGTGTGTGTCTGTGTGTGTCTGCGTCAGTATGTGGGGAGCGGTGGTGCAGTAGTGGTTAGCGCGCTGCGCTACGAACCCGGCGACCCGAGTTCGATTCCCGCTCACGGCCAACACCGGTGACGATTGTGTGAACCGGTCCTGGGCCTCCCCTAGGTCGACCCAGTCTCAAATTAGTACCTGGTGTAGCGGTGTAGTGTAGTAAACATCGCCACTGGGGAGACAAAGGCGGTCGGGCGTGGTGCTGGCCACCCACCCCCTCGTGTGCCGTGCCGGCCTTCATAGGTGCTCGCTAACAGCACTTGCCCCTACAGTCTGTTACAGGCTACACGGGGGATTTAAGAACTTGCATCTTGGAATCCCTGCCTCACTCGATGCAGCTAATCTGGCTGTGACGGTCCCACCTGATGACGGAGACTTGTGTTGCCTCCGAAACGTCGTGATTTATTATTTTATTATTTTATTTTTTATTAATTTTAATTTCATTTTTTACCTACGTGACTTTACTGAAAAAACTAAGAGTATGGGAAAGGTCCTGGCAAGGATTATTCAACATCGCCTTGCTAGGCACGCTGAGGAGAGGCTTGCGGAGCGCCAATGCGGTTTCAGGAAAGGGCGGTCCTGCACAGATGCCATATGTTCTGTTCGTCTGCTACAGCAGAGGTGTAGGGAATTCCAACAAGACCTACATCTCTGCTTTATTGACCTGGTCAAGGCCTATGATACCATCAGTAGGACTGGGCTCTGGGTTGTTCTTCGTGCTTTCGGAGTCGCTGACTCTCTGCTCACGATCATTAAGGACCTTCATAATGGTGAGCGGGCCCGGGTAAATCTACGTCGCACCTTGGGGTGCAACAGAGATGCCCTCTGGCTCCCACATTATTTAACTTCATCTTCGGCCACGTAGTTGGCTGTACCAGAGGAATTTTCATCTGGTACAGATACCATGGGAGGCTGATAGATGTCCGTATACTGTCAAGGAATGGCTCCCTATTGGTCAAACACTATCTGAGCTGATGATCTGGTGGTTGCTGCTCACTCTGAGAAGGAGTTGGAGGCGCTGCTGCTGAACCTGGAGTGTACCACGAAGAGGTGGGGCCTTATCATCAGTCCCTCCAAAACTAAGCACCTGCCTGGGTATTTTGTACCATCAGACACTCCACCCCCTCAACTCCCAATCGGTGATGGGGCAGTTGTGGAGAGAGTGGAGAGTTTCCCATACCTGGGCAGTGTGCTCATGACCAGCTACGGTTTGACAGCAGAAGTCTCACTCCGAATCAGTCGAGCGGCAATATATTTTCATCGGTTGAGTAACGCTGCGTGGAAGCTACCTGGTCTGTCGCTCCGCAAGAAGCTTCGGGTCAGACACTCCACCCCTCAACTCCGCATTGGCGGGGCAGCTGTGGAGAGAGTTGAGTGGTTTACGTGCCCGGGCAGTGTGCTCATGCCCTCCCTTCTCTACGCTTGCGGAACGTGGACTCCCCTAATGGAGCATCTTCGCCGGTTGGAAACATTTAGGCTGGCCAGCCTACGATCCATCCTGGGTTTAACCAGGCTGGATTGTGTGAGGAGCTCACAAATCCTTGAAAGATTTGGACACAGTCCCATCGGTGAGGTCTTCCGGCAGGCAAGGCTGCGTTGGCTGGGTCATGTAGCCCGCATGCCCAGCCACCGCATGCCTCAACAGCTTTTGTTCGGCCGGATCGAGGGGGCTAAACGGGCGAGACACGGGCTGGAGAAGAGATGGAGTGATGTGGTACAGGAGGACGTGGAGCTGAGTGGACTTGCCGATGACTGGTACCAGCGGTGTCAAGATCGGCCTCTGTGGAGGAGGAGGCTCGTGAAGGACGCTACTGGGCAGTTGGAGGCAGTCGCCCTCCAACAACAACGGAGGGCGGAGGAGCGACGCTCACAACAACGAGCGGAGCGCCAGGTGGCTAAAGCACAGCAAGTTGGTACAGTAGGGGGCAAAGGTGGTGCAGTCATCTCAGTCAACCCATGGCACCTGCTGGGTCTGTCCCGTGACCTCCTCCTGCACCTAGCCTGGCACAGCAGTCAACCCATGGCACCTGCTGGGTCTGTCCCGTGACCTCCTCCTCCTGCACCTAGCCTGGCACAGCAGTCAACCCATGGCACCTGCAGGGTCTGTCCCGTGACCTCTTCCTCCTGCACCTAGCCTGGCACAGCGGTCAACCCATGGCACCTGCTGGGTCTGTCCCGTGACCTCCTCCTCCTGCACCTAGCCTGGCACAGCGGTCAACCCATGGCACCTGCTGGGTCTATCCCGTGACCTCCTCCTCCTGCACCTAGCCTGGCACAGCAGTCAACCCATGGCACCTGCTGGGTCTGTCCCGTGACCTCCTCCTCCTGCACCTAGCCTGGCACAGCAGTCAACCCATGGCACCTGCTGGGTCTGTCCCATGACCTCCTCCTCCTGCACCTAGCCTGGCACAGCAGTCAACCCATGGCACCTGCTGGGTCTGTCCCGTGACCTCCTCCTCCTGCACCTAGCCTGGCACAGCAGTCAACCCATGGCACCTGCTGGGTCTGTCCCGTGACCTCCTCCTCCTGCACCTAGCCTGGCACAGCAGTCAACCCATGGCACCTGCTGGGTCTGTCCCGTGACCTCCTCCTCCTGCACCTAGCCTGGCACAGCAGTCAACCCATGGCACCTGCTGGGTCTGTCCCGTGACCTCATCCTCCTGCACCTAGCCTGGCACAGGCGTCGTGGTGACGTCACCGCCACTGAATGTCGAATGGTGGCGGTGGCTGTTGTTTTGTGTCTGTGACCGAGGACTTTGAGCTGTGTGTATAAAACGTTGCAGCGGGGAAGACAAAGGCAGCCGGGCGTGGGTCACATTGCCTGCCTTCATAGGCGCTGTTGCTAACAGCGCTTGTTACCCAACGTCTGTGTGGGCTTTACGGGGGAGCTTTGTCTGTGTGTGTGGTGATGGTGGTGATGGTGGGTCGTGATGGTGGTGGGTCGTGATAGTGGGGATGGTGGATGTGATGGTTGTGATGGTGGATATGGTGGTGGTGGTGTGTGTGATGGTAGTGATGGTGATGGTAGGTGTGGTGGTGGGGGTGATGGTGGTGGTGGTGGGCGTCATGGTGGTGATGGTGGTTCGTGATGGTGGTGATGGTGGGTCGTGATGGTGGTGGTGGGTCTGATGGTGGTGATGGCGGGTATGGTGGTGGTGATGGTGGTGGTGTGTCTGATGGTTGTGGTGGTGATGGTGGGTATGGTCATGGTGGGTATGGTGATGGTGGTGATGGTGGGCATGATGGTGGTGATGGTGGATGTGGTGGTGGTGATGGTGGTGGAGTGTGTGATGGTAGTGATGGTGATGGTGGGTGTGGTGATGGTGGGCGTCATGGTGGTGATGGTGGATGTGATGGTGGTGGTGATGGTGGTGAAGGTGGATGTGATGGTGGTGATGGTGGATGTGGTGGTGGTGATGGTGGATGTGGTGGTGATGGTGGTGGTGTGTGTGATGGTCGTGATGGTGATGGTGGGTTTGGTGATGGTGGTGATGGTGGTGTGTGTGTGATGGTAGTGATGGTGATGGTGGGTGTGATGATGGTGGTGATGGTGGGCGTCATGGTGGTGATGGTGTGTTGGTGATGGTATCATGAAGGAAGTAAGAATTGTGGTCGATACATGGGACCAGGTGTTTCCTTGTATTCGTGCGTGCGTGTGTGTAGGGGTGTGTGTGTGTGTGTGTGTCTGTATGTGTGCGTGTATCAATGTGAGTGTGTGTGTATCTGCGTGTGTTTGTGTGTGGTGTACTACAGTGTGTGTGTACGGTACAGGATGTGTGTGTGCGTGTGCAGTCCTTGACACTTGGTGTTACAGGCTGTGTGTGTAAGTGGTGCAATTGCTATGTCTGTGTGTGGGCCCGTGGTAGTGTGATTGGGTGGGTGGGTGGATGGGGATGTAGCAAGGTTCGTGTGCGAGTGCGTGAGGCTGGTAACCCCTCCACCCGACACTTCTTTGGGCCAATCACCACGGCGGTGTGAACACCGAAATAAGCTCTTGGATGGCGATAGACCCCAGGGGGATGGGCGTTTATGACGCTTTCTGACCAGACTCCATCTGGCAGAGCCAAGACACTGAACCCCCCCCCGCCACTCTCGGGGTTCCTCTAGGAACAGGAGACCACTACGTGTGGCCACGTGGAATGTTCGGACTCTAGTTGCAGAGGAGAGGCTGCTACTCCTCTGTCGGGAGCTGGACCGGTACCGCCTGGAGCTCTGTGGAGTGTAGGAGGGCCGGCGGACCGACTCTGGTTGCAGAGGAGAGGCTGCCACTCCTCTGTCGGGAGCTCGACCGGTACCGCCTGGAGCTCTGTGGAGTGTAGGAGGGCCGGTGGACCGACTCTGGTTGCAGAGGAGAGGCTGCCACTCCTCTTTCGGGAGCTGGACCGGTACCGCCTGAACCTCTGTGTAGTGGAGGAGGTCCGGTGGACGGACACTAGTTGCAGAGGAGAGGCTGCCACTCCTCTGTCGGGAGCTGGACCGGTACCGCCTAGACCTCTGTGTAGTGGAGGAGGTCCGGTGGACGGACACTAGTTGCAGAGGAGAGGCTGCCACTCCTCTGTCGGGAGCTGGACCGGTACCGCCTGGATCTCTGTGAAGTGCAGGAGGTCCGGTGGACCGGCTCTGGCTTCGATTATCATGAGGGGTGGACAGTTCTCCACTCGGGGCAGGAGACTGCCAAACAACAGGGTGTGGCTCTTCTTCTAAACAAAAGAATGAGGGGGGCGTGGGAGCGTGGCGGTGAGGTGTGGGAAGCTGTAAGCCCCAGGCTACTTTGGGCTCGACTTCCCATCAACCGGAGGCGAGGAATGGTGGTGGTGATTGCTTATGCCCCCACCGAAGATGAGCATTAGTCAGAGGGATGCAGGCAAGGCCGATTAGTCGGATGCCTTCTATGACCTCCTGTCACAGGTGCTTGCTATAGCGACCCATTGGGATAGAGTCATCCTGTTTGGTGACTTTAATGCCCGAGTTGGTCACGATGTGGACCGGCTCTGGCTCCTGCCACCACGAGGGGTGGACAGTCCTCTACTCGGGGCAGGAGACTGCCAAACAACAGGGAGTGGCTCTTCTTCTGAACAAAAGGAATGAAGGGGGCGTGGGAGCGTGGCGGTGAGGTGTGGGAAGCTGTAAGCCCCAGGCTACTTTGGGCTCGCTTTCCCATCAACCGGAGGCGAGGAGTGGTGGTCGTGGTTACTTATGCCCCCACCGAAGACGAACATCAGTCGGAGGGATGCAGGCAAGGCTGATGAGTCAGACGCCTTCTATGATCTCCTGTCACAGGTGCTTGCTAAAGCGGCCCATTGGGATAGAGTCATCCTGTTTGGTGACTTTAATGCCCGAGTTGGTCATGATGTGGACCGGCTCTGGCTCCTGCCACCACGAGGGGTGGACAGTCCTCTACTCGGGGCAGGAGACTGCCAAACAACAGGGAGTGTCTCTTCTTCTGAACAAAAGGAATGAAGGGGGCGTGGGAGCGTGGCGGTGAGGTGTGGGAAGCTGTAAGCCCCAGGCTACTTTGGGCTCGCCTTCCCATCAACCGGAGGCGAGGAGTGGTGGTCGTGGTTACTTATGCCCCCACCGAAGACGAACATCAGTCGGAGGGATGCAGGCAAGGCTGATGAGTCATACGCCTTCTATGATCTCCTGTCACAGGTGCTTGCTAAAGCGGCCCATTGGGATAGAGTCATCCTGTTTGGTGACTTTAATGCCCGAGTTGGTCATGATGTGGACCGGCTCTGGCTCCTGCCACCACGAGGGGTGGACAGTCCTCTACTCGGTGCAGGAGACTGCCAAACAACAGGGAGTGGCTCTTCTTCTGAACAAAAAGAATGAGGGGGGCGTGGGAGCGTGGCGGTGAGGTGTGGGAAGCTGTAAGCCCCAGGATACTTTGGGCTCGCCTTCCCATCAACCGGAGGCGAGGAGTGGTGGTCGTGGTTACTTATGCCCCCACCGAAGACGAACATCAGTCGGAGGGATGCAGGCAAGGCCGATGAGTCAGATGCCTTCTATGACCTCCTGTCCCAGGTGCTGGCTAAAGTGGCCCCTCGGGATAGTCATCTTGTTGGGTGACTTCAATGCCCGAGTTGATCATGATGCTGGCACCTGGTCTGGAGTGATTGGAAGGCATGGGCCAGATCAGCTCAATAACAACGGTAGGAGGCTGCTAGATTTTTGTGCAGCCCATGGGCTTGTAATTACCAACACGCTATTCCGGAATCGGTGCATCCACACAACATCATGGATGCATGCCGGGTCCAAGCAAGAACATCTGCTGGTCTACATAGTGACGGAACAGCGGATGCGGGCCCATGTCCTTGACACCAGGACCTACCGTGGAGCTGATCTGCCCACTGACCAGCGGCTTGCCATCTGTAAGATGCGCCTGCCATTCTTCCACTCCGGTGGTGGGTGTACACCCAGGACCCCATTCAAACCGATAGTGGCATGGTCTCAGCTAGCTGAATTTCATCATCGCTTGCGGCTGGGGTTGGCATCGTCCCCCAATCCGCCTGATGTCGAGGGGAAATGGGCGAGGTTTAGGACTGTGGCTCATGCAGCTGCAATGGCTGCATTGGGTGTGCGGTCCAAACCTCCCTAAAGACCCTGGCTAAAGGAGGAGGTGTTTCGGCTTACCGCAGCCTTCGCTCGGAGGTTCGGAGAGCCGTGAGGCGCTGCAAGGATAAATGGTGGATGTGGGTTGCTGAGGAGATGGAGTCTGCCTCAGTAGCTCGCGATCACAAATCACTCTTTAATTCCATCAGAAAGTAACTTGCAGTGCCTCACCTATAACCATCCTTCAGAGAAAGAACGGTGATCCATTCTCTGACTCCCAGGAACAGGTCTGCATGTTTGCTAAGCGGTCCTTCATGTATATCATATTCTCTGTCTGCAACAGCAGAAGTGTAGGGAATTCCCACAGGACCTACATCTTTGCTTTATTGACCTGGTCAAGGCCCATGATGCCATCAACAGGCCAGGGCTCCGGGTTGTTCTTCGTGCTTCCAAGGTCCCTGACAATCTCTGTTCACAATCGTTAAGGTCCTCCATGATGGCCGGCAGGTCTGCGCAAAGCAGCTACGTGGCCAGGAGTCGGAGCCATTCCCTGTTCACCTTGGGGTGTGACAGAGATTCTAGATTTGAAGCTTTTGATGCAGCTAATCTGGCTGTGACGGTCCCACCTGATGACGGAGACTTGTGTTGCCTCCGAAACGTCGTGATTTTTTATTTTATTTTATTTTATTTTCATTCATTTTGATGTTTTACCTACGTGACTTTACCGAAAAAACCTAAGAAGAATGTGACAGAGATGTTCTCTCTCCAATACACCGCTGTGCTTTAAGAGTAACGGCACGTTTATACATTTAAGTTGTGGAGAGAGTGGGGAGTTTCCCAGGTCCGGTCTGACAGCGGAGGTCTCGCTCCGAATCAGTCGGGCGGATCTGTGGAAGCTACCTGGTCTGTCGCTCCGCACGAAGCTTCGGGTCTTCTTGGCCACAGGCATTCCCTCCCTTCTCTACGCTTGTGAAATGTGGACCCCCCTCTGATGGAACAGCTGAGCGGGTAAGAAATTTTCAGGCTGACCTGCCTACAACGATGCATCCTGGGTTTAACCAGGCTGGATTGTGTGAGGAGCTCACAAATCCTCGAAAGATCTGGACACATTCCCATCGGTGAGCTCCTCCGGCAGGCAAGGCTGCGTTGGCTGGGTCATGTAGCCCGCATGCCCAGCCACCGCATGCCCAAACAGCTTTTGTTCTGCCGGATCGAGGGGGCTAAACGGGCGCGGCACGGGCTAGAGAGGAGATGGAGCGATGTGGTACAGGAGGACGTGGAGCTGAGTGGACTTGCTGATGACCGGTACCAGCGGTGTCAAGATCGGCCTCAGTGGAGGAGGCTCGTGAAGGATGCTACTGGGCAGTTGGAGGCAGTCGCCCTCCAGCAACAACGGAGGGCGGAGGAGCGACGCTCACAACAACGAGCGGGTTTGATTCCCGCTCACGGCTAACACCAGTGACGATTATCTGAACCGGTCCTGGGCCTCCCCTAGGTCCACTCAACCTCAAATGAGTACCTGGTGCGGTGTGTAAACATCGCCACCTGGGAGACAAAGGCGGCCGGGCGTGGTGCTGGCCACCCACCCCCTCGTGTGCCGTGCCGGCCTTCAGAGGTGCTCGCTAACAGCACTTGCCCCAACAGTCTGTTACAGGCTACACGGGGGATCTTTGTCTTGTGTAGCTGTGTGTGTGTGCGTATCTGTGTGTACGTGTATGTGTGTACGTGTGTGTGTGTACGTGTGTGTGTGTATGCGCACGTGTGTATGTGTGTATGTGTGTGTACGTGTGTGTGTGTACCTTTGTGTATACGTGTGTGTGTATGTGTGTGTATCTGTGTGTGTGTGTGTACGTGTATCTGTGTGTGTGTGTGTATCTGTGTGTGTGTGTACGTGTATGTGTGTACGTGTGTATACGTGTGTGTGTATGTGTGTGTATCTGTGTGTGTGTGTGTGTACGTGTGTATGTGTACGTGTATGTGTGTACGTGTGTGTACGTGTGTGTGTACGTGTGTGTATCTGTGTGTGTGTATGTGTGTACGCGTGTGTGTGTACGTGTGTGTGTACGTGTGTGTGTGTGTGTACGTGTATGTGTGTACGTGTGTGTACGTGTGTGTGTATGTGTGTGTATCTGTGTGTGTGTACGTGTGTGTACGTGTGTGTGTACGTGTGTGTGTACGTGTGTGTATCTGTGTAAGTGTGTACGTGTGTTGGTACGTGTGTGTATCTGTGTGTGTGTGTGTGTGTACGTGTGTGTGTGTGTACGTGTGTGTGTACGTGTGTGTATCTGTGTGTGTGTGTACGCGTGTATGTGTACATTTGAGAGTGTAAGGCAGGCAGGCGAGAGGGAGATGTATGGGTTTAATTTGGGGTTTAATTTGGGGTTTGACTCCGTCTCTAAGACCAGTGTCTGGAGACACGCACACGGAGACACACACACACACAGACACACACACACAGCCACACACAGAGACACACACAGAGACACACACACAGACACACACACACACAGCCACACACAGAGACACACACAGACACACACACACAGACACACACACAGCCACACACAGAGACACACAGACACAGACACACACAGCCACACACAGAGACACACACACACACACAGAGACACACACAGACACACACACACACACACACACAGACACACACACACAGACACACACACACACACAGCCACACACAGAGACACACACACACACAGACACACACACAGACACACACACACACACAGCCACACACAGAGACACACACACAGCCACACACAGAGACACACACACACACAGAGACACACACAGACACACACACACACACACAGCCACACACAGAGACACACAGACACAGACACACACACAGAGACACACACAGACACACACACACACAGCCACACACAGACACACACACACACAGACACACACAGACACACACACACACAGACACACACACACAGCCACACACAGAGACACACAGACACAGACACACACACAGAGACACACACAGACAGACACACACACACAGACACACACACACAGACACACACACACACAGCCACACACAGAGACACACACACACAGACACACACACACACAGCCACACACAGAGACACACACACAGACACACACACACACAGCCACACACAGAGACACACACACACAGACACACACACACACAGCCACACACACACAGACACACACACAGCCACACACAGACATATACACAGACACACACACACAGAGACACAGACACACACACGGAGACACACACAGAGACACACACAGACACACACACAGACACACACAGAGACACACACACACAGCCACACACAGAGACACACACACACACAGCCACACACAGACACATACACAGACACACACACAGAGACACAGACACACACACGAAGACACAAACACAGAGACACACACACACAGACACACACACAGCCACACACAGACACATACACACAAAGACACATACACAGATACACACGCAGAGACACATAGACACACACAGACACACACGGAGACACACAGAGACACCCACCCACACACAGACACACACACAGACACACACACAGACGCACACACAGACACACACAGAGACACACAGAGAGACACACCCACACAAAGACATAAAGACCAAAGATCCCCCAGGTAGCCTCTAGCAGGGCTGTAGGGGCAAGTGCTGTTAGTAGCGAGCAGTAGCAGCAGTGTCTATGTACTACACACACCACACACAGACAAAGCTACCCCCAGGTAGCCTCTAGCAGGATGTAGGGGCAAGTGCTGTTCGTAGCGAGCAGTGTCTATGTACTACACACACACACACAGACAAAGCTCCCCCAGGTAGTCTCTAGCAGGGCTGTAGGGGCAAGTGCTGTTAGTAGCGAGCAGCAGCAGTGTCTATGTACTACACACACCACGCACAGACAAAGCTACCCCAGGTAGCCTCTAGCAGGGCCATAGGGGCAAGTGCTGTTAGTAGCAGCAGTGTCTATGTACTACACACACCACACACAGACAAAGCTACCCCAGGTAGCCTCTAGCAGGGCTGTAGGGGCAAGTGCTGTTAGCGAGCACCTATGAAGGCTACCGGCACTGTGGCTACACGAGGGGGTGGGTGGCCATAATCACGCCCGGCCGCCTTTGTCTCCCCAGTGCTAGCGATGTTGACTATACCACCACCGCTACACCAGGTAACTAATTTGAGGCTGAGTCGACCTACGGGAGGCCCAGGGCCGATTCAGATAACACTGATCAGCACACTTTTTCTGACATAAGGTATTCCAACGGTTTTAAGGTCATTTTTGGGTGCTGATTCCAAATCTGGCATCAGTTTTTGTCTATCACATCAGGTTTTAGTGATATCAAATATTGCGTTTTCAATAACAACTGCGGAAGAAAAATATTAAATGAATGTGGATATCTACATAAAATGATATTATAAACACACTATCCGAGAAGAGATGGACTGATGGGTGAGTGTGTGAGTGAGTGGGTGAGTGAATGGGTGAGTGAGTGGCTGGTTGAGTGTGCGAGGGTGTGAGTTGGTGAGTCGATGAGTGGGTGAGTAGATGACTGGGTGAGTCGGTGAGTAGGTACGTAAGTGGGTGAGTTGGTGAGTGTGTGCCTGAATGTGTGTGTCTAAATGTGTGTGTCTGAATGTGTGTGTCTGAATGTGTGTGTCTGAATGTGTGTGTCTGAATATGTGTGTCTGAGTGTGTGTGTCTGAATGTGTGTCTGAATGTGTGTGTCTGAATGTGTGTGCCTGAATGTGTGTGTCTGAATGTGTGTGTCTGAATGTGTGTGTCTGAATGTGTATGTCTGAATGTGTGTTTGCATGTGTGTGTCTAAATGTGTGTGTCTGAATGTGCCTGAATGTGCCTGAGTGTTTCCCATACCTGGGCAGTGTGCTCATGACCGGCTCCAGGTTTGACAGCGGACGTCTCACTCCGAATCAGTCGGGCAGCATTATATTTTCATCGGTTGCGTAACGCTGTGTGGAAGCTACCTGGTCTGTCGCTCCGCACGAAGCTTCGGGTCTTCTCGGCCATGGGCATGCCCTCACCTTGTGAAACGTGGACCCCCCTAATGGAACATCTTCGCCGGTTAGAAACATTTAGGCTGGCCTGCCTACAATCCATCCTGGGTTTAACCAGCAGGCTGGATTGTGTGAGGAGCTCACAAATCCTAGAAAGATATGGACAAAGTCCCATCGGTGAGCTCCTCCGGCAGGCAAGGCTGCATTGGCTGGGTCATGTAGCCCACATGCCCAGCCACCGCATGCCCAAACAGCTTTTGTTCGGCTGGATCGAGGGGGCTAAACGGGCGCAGCACGGGCTAGAGAAGAGATGGAGTGATGTGGTACAGGAGGACGTGGAGCTGAGTGGACTTGCCAATGACTGGTACCAGCGGTGTCAAGATCGGCCTCTGTGGAGGAGGCTCGTGAAGGACGCTACTGGGCAGTTGAAGGCAGTCGCCCTCCAACAACAACAACGGAGGGCGGAGGAGTGACGCTCACAACATCGAGCGGAGCGCCGGGTGGCTAAAGCACAGCAAGTTGGCACAGTAGGGGGCACAGGTGGTGCATCAGCCAGTCATCTCGGTCATCTCAGTCAGTCAACCCATGGTACCTCGGTCTGCCCCGTGACCTCCTGCCAGCGTGTGCTCGACACTTCACGTGGCCTCAAGGTGCACATGGCCTGGCACAAGCGTCGTGGTGACGTCACCGCCACTTAGTGGCGAATGGCGGTTGTTGTTGTTGTTTGTGTCTGTGTGTGTCTGTGTGTGTGTGTGTCTGTGTGTGTGTCTGTGTGTGTATCTGTGTGTGTCTGTGTCTGTGTGTGTGTCTGTGTATGTTTGTGTGTGTGTGTGTCTGTGTGTGTCTGTGTGTCTGTGTGTGTGTCTGTGTGTGTGTCTGTGTGTGTGTCTGTGTGTGTCTGTGCGTGTGTGTGTGTCTGTGTGTGTGTCTGTGTGTGTGTCTGTGTGTGTGTGTCTGTGTGTGTGTCTGTGTGTGTCTGTGTGTGTGTGTCTGTGTGTGTGTGTCTGTCTGTGTGTGTGTGTATGTGTGTGTGTGTCTGTGTGTGTGTCTGTGTGTGTGTGTGTCTGTGTGTGTCTGTGTGTGTGTGTGTCTGTGTGTGTGTGTGTCTGTGTGTGTGTGTCTGTGTGTGTGTCTGTGTGTGTGTGTGTCTGTGTGTGTGTGTCTGTGTGTGTGTGTGTATGTGTGTGTGTGTCTGTGTGTGTGTGTGTCTGTGTGTGTGTCTGTGTGTGTGTGTGTGTCTGTGTGTGTGTGTGCGTGTGTAGCTCGTTAAGCTCCCATCCCTGGCAAACTCCCTAATTGGGCCTCCAGGGAGCGTGGATTCATGCACGGGGAGAGGGGGGGGAGAGGATGAAGGGAGAGGGGGGGGATGAAGGAGAGGGGGGAGAGGGGGGAGAGGGGGGGGGATGAAGGAGAGGGGGAGAGGGGGGGAGAGAGGGGAGGGGGGATGAAGGAGAGGGGGGAGAGGGGGGGAGAGGGGGGAGGGGGGATGAAGGAGAGGGGGGGTAGGGGGTGAAGGGAGAGAGAGAGAGAGGGTGAGGTAGAGGAAGGGAAATGTTGTCTCTGAGTGTGTGTGTTTGAGTGTGTGTCTTTATGTGTGTGTGTCTGAGTGTCTGTGTGTGTGTCCGTGTGTGTGTCTGTGTGTGTGTCTGTGTGTGTATATGTGTGTGTGTCTGTATGTGTCTGTGTGTGTGTCTGAGTGTGTGTGTCTGTGTGTGTGTCTGAGTGTGTGTGTCTGTATGTGTCTGAGTGTATGTGTCTGTGTGTGTGTCTGAGTGTGTGTCTGAGTGTATGTGTCTGAGTGTGTGTGTCTGTATGTGTGTCGGGTTCGATTCCCGCTCACAGCCAACACCGGTGACGATTATCTCAATTCGTCATTGGCCTCTCCTAGGTCGACTCAGCCTCAAATGAGTTACCTTGTGTAGCGGTGTAGTGTACTCAACGTCGCTAGCACTGGGGAGACAAAGGTGGCCGGGTGTGGTGCTGGCCACCCACCCCCTCTGTGTGTAGCCACAGTGCCGGTAGCCTTCATAGGTGCTCGCTAACAGCACTTGCCCCTACAGCCCTGCTAGAGGCTACCTGGGGGAGCTTTGTGTGTGGTGTGTGTAGTACATAGACACTGCTGCTGCTACTAACAGCACTTGCCCCTACGGCCCTGCTAGAGGCTACCTGGGGCAGCTTTGTCTGTGTGTGGTGTGTGTAGTACATAGACACTGCTGCTGCTACTAACAGCACTTGCCCCTACAGCCCTGAGTGTGGGTCTCTGTGGGTCTGTGTGGGTCTCTATGAGTGTGGGTCTCTGTGGGTCTGTGTGGGTCTCTATGAGTATGGGTCTCTGTGGGTCTGTGTGGGTCTCTATGAGTGTGGGTCTCTGTGGGTCTGTGTGGGTCTCTATGAGTATGGGTCTCTGTGGGTCTGTGTGGGTCTCTATGAGTGTGGGTCTCTGTGGGTCTGTGTGGGTCTCTATGAGTATGGGTCTCTGTGGGTCTGTGTGGGTCTCTATGAGTGTGGGTCTCTGTGGGTCTGTGTGGGTCTCTATGAGTATGGGTCTCTGTGGGTCTGTGTGGGTCTCTATGAGTGTGGGTCTCTGTGGGTCTGTGTGGGTCTCTATGAGTATGGGTCTCTGTGGGTCTGTGTGGGTCTCTATGAGTGTGGGTCTCTGTGGGTCTGTGTGGGTCTCTATGAGTGTGGGTCTCTGTGGGTCTGTGTGGGTCTGTGTGGGTCTCTATGAGTGGGTCTCTGTGGGTCTGTGTGGGTCTCTATGAGTATGGGTCTCTGTGGGTCTGTGTGGGTCTCTATGAGTGTGGGTCTCTGTGGGTCTGTGTGGGTCTCTATGAGTATGGGTCTCTGTGGGTCTGTGTGGGTCTCTATGAGTGTGGGTCTCTGTGGGTCTGTGTGGGTCTCTATGAGTATGGGTCTCTGTGGGTCTGTGTGGGTCTCTATGAGTGTGGGTCTCTGTGGGTCTGTGTGGGTCTCTATGAGTATGGGTCTCTGTGGGTCTGTGTGGGTCTCTATGAGTGTGGGTCTCTGTGGGTCTGTGTGGGTCTCTATGAGTGTGGGTCTCTGTGGGTCTGTGTGGGTCTCTATGAGTGTGGGTCTCTGTGGGTCTGTGTGGGTCTCTATGAGTATGGGTCTCTGTGGGTCTGTGTGGGTCTCTATGAGTGTGGGTCTCTGTGGGTCTGTGTGGGTCTCTATGAGTGTGGGTCTCTGTGGGTCTGTGTGGGTCTGTGTGGGTCTCTATGAGTGGGTCTCTGTGGGTCTGTGTGGGTCTCTATGAGTATGGGTCTCTGTGGGTCTGTGTGGGTCTCTATGAGTGTGGGTCTCTGTGGGTCTGTGTGGGTCTCTATGAGTATGGGTCTCTGTGGGTCTGTGTGGGTCTCTATGAGTGTGGGTCTCTGTGGGTCTGTGTGGGTCTCTATGAGTATGGGTCTCTGTGGGTCTGTGTGGGTCTCTATGAGTGTGGGTCTCTGTGGGTCTGTGTGGGTCTCTATGAGTATGGGTCTCTGTGGGTCTGTGTGGGTCTCTATGAGTGTGGGTCTCTGTGGGTCTGTGTGGGTCTCTATGAGTGTGGGTCTCTGTGGGTCTGTGTGGGTCTCTATGAGTGTGGGTCTCTGTGGGTCTGTATGGGTCTCTATGAGTGTGGGTCTCTGTGGGTCTGTGTGGGTCTCTATGAGTGTGGGTCTCTGTGGGTCTGTATGGGTCTCTATGAGTGTGGGTCTCTGTGGGTCTGTGTGGGTCTCTATGAGTGTGGGTCTCTGTGGGTCTGTGTGGGTCTCTATGAGTGTGGGTCTCTGTGGGTCTGTGTGGGTCTCTATGAGTGTGGGTCTGTGTGGGTCTCTATGAGTGTGGGTCTCTGTGGGTCTGTGTGGGTCTCTATGAGTATGGGTCTCTGTGGGTCTGTGTGGGTCTCTATGAGTGTGGGTCTCTGTGGGTCTGTGTGGGTCTCTATGAGTGTGGGTCTCTGTGGGTCTGTTTGGGTCTCTATGAGTGTGGGTCTCTGTGGGTCTGTGTGGGTCTCTATGAGTGTGGGTCTCTGTGGGTCTGTGTGGGTCTCTATGAGTATGGGTCTCTGTGGGTCTGTGTGGGTCTCTATGAGTGTGGGTCTCTGTGGGTCTGTGTGGGTCTCTATGAGTGTGGGTCTCTGTGGGTCTGTGTGGGTCTCTATGAGTGTGGGTCTCTGTGGGTCTGTGTGGGTCTCTATGAGTGTGGGTCTCTGTGGGTCTGTGTGGGTCTCTATGAGTGTGGGTCTCTGTGGGTCTGTGTGGGTCTCTATGAGTATGGGTCTCTGTGGGTCTGTGTGGGTCTCTATGAGTGTGGGTCTCTGTGGGTCTGTGTGGGTCTCTATGAGTGTGGGTCTCTGTGGGTCTGTATGGGTCTCTATGAGTGTGGGTCTCTGTGGGTCTGTGTGGGTCTCTATGAGTGTGGGTCTCTGTGGGTCTGTGTGGGTCTCTATGAGTGTGGGTCTCTGTGGGTCTGTGTGGGTCTCTATGAGTATGGGTCTCTGTGGGTCTGTGTGGGTCTCTATGAGTGTGGGTCTCTGTGGGTCTGTGTGGGTCTCTATGAGTGTGGGTCTCTGTGGGTCTGTGTGGGTCTCTATGAGTATGGGTCTCTGTGGGTCTGTGTGGGTCTCTATGAGTGTGGGTCTGTGTGGGTCTCTATGAGTGTGGGTCTCTGTGGGTCTGTGTGGGTCTCTATGAGTATGGGTCTGTGTGGGTCTCTATGAGAATGGGTCTCTGTGGGTCTGTGTGGGTCTCTATGAGTGTGGGTCTCTGTGGGTCTGTTTGGGTCTCTATGAGAATGGGTCTCTGTGGGTCTGTTTGGGTTTCTATGTGTATGGGTCTCTGTGGGTCTGTTTGGGTCTCTATGAGTATGGGTCTCTGTGGGTCTGTTTGGGTCTCTATGAGAATGGGTCTCTGTGGGTCTGTTTGGGTTTCTATGTGTATGGGTCTCTGTGCGTCTGTTTGGGTCTCTATGAGAATGGGTCTCTGTGGGTCTGTTTGGGTTTCTATGTGTATGGGTCTCTGTGCGTCTGTTTGGGTCTCTATGAGAATGGGTCTCTGTGGGTCTATATGGGTTTCTATGAGTGTGGGTCTCTGTGGGTCTGTTTGGGTCTCTATGAGAATGGGTCTCTGTGGGTCTGTTTGGGTTTCTATGTGTATGGGTCTCTGTGGGTCTGTTTGGGTCTCTATGAGTATGGGTCTCTGTGGGTCTGTTTGGGTCTCTATGAGAATGGGTCTCTGTGGGTCTGTGTGGGTCTCTATGTGTATGGGTCTCTGTGGGTCTGTTTGGGTCTCTATGAGAATGGGTCTCTGTGGGTCTGTGTGGGTCTCTATGTGTATGGGTCTCTGTGGGTCTGTGTGGGTCTCTATGAGTGTGGGTCTCTGTGGGTCTGTGTGGGTCTCTATGAGTGTGGGTCTCTGTGGGTCTGTGTGGGTCTCTATGAGTGTGGGTCTCTGTGGGTCTATATGGGTCTCTATGTGTATGGGTCTCTGTGGGTCTGTTTGGGTCTCTATGTGTATGGGTCTCTGTGGGTCTGTTTGGGTCTCTATGTGTATGGGTCTCTGTGGGTCTGTTTGGGTCTCTATGTGTATGGGTCTCTGTGGGTCTGTATGGGTTTCTATGTGTATGGGTCTCTGTGGGTCTGTGTGGGTCTCTATGTGTATGGGTCTCTGTGGGTCTGTGTGGGTCTCTATGAGAATGGGTCTCTGTGGGTCTGTGTGGGTCTCTATGTGTATGGGTCTCTGTGGGTCTGTGTGGGTCTCTATGAGAATGGGTCTCTGTGCGTCTGTATGGGTCTCTATGTGTATGGGTCTCTGTGGGTCTGTTTGGGTCTCCATGTGTATGGGTCTTTGTGGGTCTGTGTGGGTCTCTATGTGTATGGGTCTCTGTGGGTCTGTATGGGTTTCTATGTGTATGGGTCTCTGTGGGTCTGTGTGGGTCTCTATGTGTATGGGTCTCTGTGGGTCTGTTTGGGTCTCTATGTGTATGGGTTTCTGTGGGTCTGTGTGGGTCTCTATGAGAATGGGTCTCTGTGGGTCTGTATGGGTCTCTATGTGTGTGGGTCTCTGTGGGTCTGTGTGGGTCTCTATGTGTGTGGGTCTCTGTGGGTCTGTATGGGTTTCTATGTGTATGGGTCTCTGTGGGTCTGTGTGGGTCTCTATGTGTATTGGTCTCTGTGGGTGTGTATGGGTCTCTATGTGTATGGGTCTATGTGGGTCTGTTTGGGTCTCTATGAGAATGGGTCTCTGTGGGTCTGTGTGGGTCTCTATGTGTATGGGTCTCTGTGGGTCTGTATGGGTCTCTATGTGTATGGGTCTCTGTGGGTCTGTGTGGGTCTCTATGAGTGTGGGTCTCTGTGGGTCTGTATGGGTCTCTATGTGTATGGGTCTCTGTGGGTCTGTATGGGTCTCTATGTGTATGGGTCTCTGTGGGTCTGTGTGGGTCTCTATGAGTGTGGGTCTCTGTGGGTCTGTATGGGTCTCTATGTGTATGGGTCTCTGTGGGTCTGTGTGGGTCTCTATGTGTATGGGTCTCTGTGGGTCTGTATGGGTCTCTATGTGTATGGGTCTCTGTGGGTTTGTATGGGTCTCTATGTGTATGGGTCTCTGTGGGTCTGTGTGGGTCTCTATGTGTATGGGTCTCTGTGGGTCTGTATGGGTCTCTATGTGTATGGGTCTCTGTGGGTCTGTATGGGTTTCTATGTGTATGGGTCTCTGTGGGTCTGTTTGGGTCTCTATGTGTATGGGTCTCTGTGGGTCTGTATGGGTCTCTGTGTGTGTGGGTCTCTGTGCGTGTGTCCTGAGTTCAACTGAGTCGCAGACGTACAATTATCAAATAGAAATAAATCACCACGTTTCGATTGCAACACAAGCAATCATCATCAGGTGTGTGACAACCACATCAAGACATTTTTTTCCCCACTTCCGTCCGTGACTCGTTCCCGCACCGCTCACTCGCCTCGGTCTTGGTTTTGGTGAGCCCACAAGCTCTAAATCTCTAGCCACAATGAGTTACATAACGTCGCTAGAAAGCTTCTTTGAAACGGGGGAAAGACCCGACGATGAACCCCGCCCCCCTCCGGGTCCGTGAACACAATTGTCTTCCACAAAACCGGTGTAGGGAGCCTAAAAGGTTGGTGACCGCTGTTGTGTGGGACCCCGCTGATATCCTCCGCAGAGTGACCGGCTCCCCCCCTTGGCCACGCCCACCTCCCAGAATCCTCCGGCAGGATCTTGACCCCCGATCACGTGACCCCCCCCTTGGCCACGCCCACCTCCCAGAATCCTCCGGCAGGATCTTGACCCCCGATCACGTGACCCCCCCCCTTGGCCACGCCCACCTCCCAGAATCCTCCGGCAGGATCCAGACCCCCGACCACGTGACACGCTTTTGATCAACTCACTCTGTCTGTTGTCGTATCCTCAAATCTTGTTACTCAGTTTTAACCCACTTCCCAATGTGCTATCGACTGCAAACTTGGTATAGGTGTGTCATACTGATGACAAGACTATATTCTATCATAAAAAAATCTAAAACATATATGTGTGTGTGTGTAACAGTGTGTGTGTGTGTAAGATTGTGTGTGTGACATTGTGTGCGTGACATTGTGTGTGTGCAATGCATCTGTGTGTGTGTGTAACAGTGTGTGTGTGTAACAGTGTGTGTGTGTAACAGTGTGTGTGTGTGTAAGATTGTGTGCGTGACATTGTGTGCGTGACAGTGTGTGTGTGTGTGTGTAAGATTGTGTGCGTGACATTGTGTGTGTGCAATGCATCTGTGTGTGTGTGTAACAGTGTGTGTGTGTGTGTGACACTGTGAGTGACACTGTGTGTGTGTGTGTGACATTGTGTGTATGTGTAACAGTGTGTGTGTGTGTGACACTGTGTGTGACACTGTGTGTGTGTGTGTGACACTGTGTGTGTGACACTGTGTGTGACACTGTGTGTGTGTAACACTGTGTGTGTGTGACACTGTGTGTGTGTGACACTGTGTGTGTGTGTGACAGTGTGTGTGTGTGACATTGTGTGTGACACTGTGTGTGTGTGTGTGACATTGTGTGTGTGACACTGTGTGTGTGTGTGACATTGTGTGTGTGTGACACTGTGTGTGTGTGACACTGTGTGTGTGTGACAGTGTGTGTGTGTGACAGTGTGTGTGTGTGACATTGTGTGTGACACTGTGTGTGTGTGTGTGACATTGTGTGTGTGACACTGTGTGTGTGTGTGACATTGTGTGTGTGTGACACTGTGTGTGTGTGACACTGTGTGTGTGTGACAGTGTGTGTGTGTGACACTGTGTGTGTGTAACAGTGTGTGTGTGACACTGTGTGTGTGTGACAGTGTGTGTGTGTGACACTGTGTGTGTGTGACACTGTGTGTGTGTAACAGTGTGTGTGTGTGACACTGTGTGTGTGTGACACTGTGTGTGTGTAACAGTGTGTGTGTGTGACACTGTGTGTGTAACATTGTGTGTGTGTGACACTGTGTGTGTGTAACAGTGTGTGTGTGTGACACTGTGTGTGTGTGACACTGTGTGTGTGTAACAGTGTGTGTGTGTGACACTGTGTGTGTGTAACAGTGTGTGTGTGACACTGTGTGTGTGTGACAGTGTGTGTGTGTGACACTGTGTGTGTGTGACAGTGTGTGTGTGTGACACTGTGTGTGTGTGACAGTGTGTGTGTGTGACACTGTGTGTGTGTGACACTGTGTGTGTGTAACAGTGTGTGTGACACTGTGTGTGTGTGACAGTGTGTGTGTGTGACACTGTGTGTGACACTGTGTGTGTGTGTGTGACATTGTGTGTATGTGTAACAGTGTGTGTGTGTGTGACACTGTGTGTGTGACACTGTGTGTGACACTGTGTGTGTGTGACACTGTGTGTGTGTGACACTGTGTGTGTGTGACATTGTGTGTGTGTAACAGTGTGTGTGTGTGACATTGTGTGTGTGTGACATTGTGTGTGTGTGACACTGTGTGTGTGTGACACTGTGTGTGTGTAACATTGTGTGTGTGTGACACTGTGTGTGTAACATTGTGTGTGTGTAACATTGTGTGTGTGTAACAGTGTGTGTGTGTAACATTGTGTGTGTGTGACACTGTGTGTGTAACATTGTGTGTGTGTAACATTGTGTGTGTGTGACATTGTGTGTGTGTAACATTGTGTGTGTGTAACATTGTGTGTGTGTGACACTGTGTGTGTGTGACACTGTGTGTGTGTGACATTGTGTGTGTGTAACATTGTGTGTGTGTGACACTGTGTGTGTGTGACACTGTGTGTGTGTAACATTGTGTGTGTGTAACATTGTGTGTGTGTGACACTGTGTGTGTGTGACACTGTGTGTGTGTAACATTGTGTGTGTGTGACACTGTGTGTGTGTGACACTGTGTGTGTGTAACATTGTGTGTGTGTAACATTGTGTGTGTGTGACACTGTGTGTGTGTGACACTGTGTGTGTAACATTGTGTGTGTGTGACACTGTGTGTGTGTAACATTGTGTGTGTGTGACACTGTGTGTGTGTAACATTGTGTGTGTGTAACAGTGTGTGTGTGTAACATTGTGTGTGTGTGACACTGTGTGTGTAACAGTGTGTGTGTGTAACATTGTGTGTGTGTAACATTGTGTGTGTGTAACATTGTGTGTGTGTAACATTGTGTGTGTGACATTGTGTGTGTGTGACATTGTGTGTGTGTAACAGTGTGTGTGTGTGACACTGTGTGTGTGTAACATTGTGTGTGTGTGACACTGTGTGTGTAACATTGTGTGTGTGTAACATTGTGTGTGTGTAACATTGTGTGTGTGTAACATTGTGTGTGTGTAACATTGTGTGTGTGTGACACTGTGTGTGTGTGACAGTGTGTGTGTGTAACACTGTGTGTGTGTGACACTGTGTGTGTAACATTGTGTGTGTGTAACATTGTGTGTGTGTAACATTGTGTGTGTGTGACACTGTGTGTGTGTAACATTGTGTGTGTGTGACACTGTGTGTGTGTGACATTGTGTGTGTGTGACATTGTGTGTGTGTAACACTGTGTGTGTGTAACATTGTGTGTGTGTAACAGTGTGTGTGTGTGACATTGTGTGTGTGTAACATTGTGTGTGTGTGACACTGTGTGTGTGTGACATTGTGTGTGTGTGACAGTGTGTGTGTGTGACATTGTGTGTGTGTGACATTGTGTGTGTGTGACATTGTGTGTGTGTGACATTGTGTGTGTGTAACATTGTGTGTGTGTGACATTGTGTGTGTGTGACACTGTGTGTGTGTGACACTGTGTGTGTGTGACATTGTGTGTGTGTAACATTGTGTGTGTGTGACACTGTGTGTGTGTGACATTGTGTGTGTGTAACATTGTGTGTGTGTGACACTGTGTGTGTGTGACATTGTGTGTGTGTGACAGTGTGTGTGTGTGACATTGTGTGTGTGTAACATTGTGTGTGTGTGACACTGTGTGTGTGTGACACTGTGTGTGTGTGACACTGTGTGTGTGTGACATTGTGTGTGTGTGACACTGTGTGTGTGTGACATTGTGTGTGTGTGTGACACTGTGTGTGTGTGACATTGTGTGTGTGTGACATTGTGTGTGTGTGACACTGTGTGTGTGTGACACTGTGTGTGTGTGACACTGTGTGTGTGTAACAGTGTGTGTGTGTGACATTGTGTGTGTGTGACACTGTGTGTGTGTGACATTGTGTGTGTGTGTGACACTGTGTGTGTGTGACATTGTGTGTGTGTGACATTGTGTGTGTGTGACACTGTGTGTGTGTGACACTGTGTGTGTGTGACACTGTGTGTGTGTAACAGTGTGTGTGTGTAACATTGCGTCTTTCTCCGTGTGTTTACAGATTTTAAGATCACATTTCTGTACCCAAAAGATTATAATGACAAGGTACATACACTCACTCATACACTCACTCATACACTCACTCATACACTCACTCATACACTCATACACTCACTCATACACTCACTCATACACTCATACACTCACTCATTACACTCACTCATACACTCACTCATACACTCATACACTCACTCATACACTCACTCATACACTCTACACTCACTCTACACTCACTACACTCATACACTCACTCATACACTCACTCACTCACTCATACACATACACTCATACACTCACTCTCATACACTCACTCATACACTCACTCACTCACTCATACACTCACTCACTCACTCATACACTCATTCACTCACTCATACACTCACTCATTCACTCACACACTCACTCACTCATACACTCACTCACTCATACACTCACTCACTCACTCATACACTCACTCACTCATACACTCACTCACTCACTCATACACTCACTCACACACTCACACATACACTCACTCACTCACTCATACACTCACTCACTCACTCATACACTCACTCACTCACTCATACACTCACTCACTCATACACTCATACACTCACTCACTCATACACACACTCACTCACTCATACACTCACTCACTCATACACTCACTCATACACTCACACACTCATACACTCACTCACTCATACACTCACTCACTCATACACTCACTCACTCATACACTCACTCATACACTCACACACTCATACACTCACTCACTCATACACTCACTCACTCACTCATACACTCACTCATGCACTCACTCACTCACTCACACATACACTCACTCACTCACTCATACACTCACTCACTCACTCATACACTCATTCACTCATACACTCACTCACTCATACACTCACTCACTCACTCATACACTCACTCACTCATACACTCACTCACTCATACACTCACTCATACACTCACTCACTCATACACTCACTCACTCACTCATACACTCATTCACTCATACACTCACTCACTCACTCATACACTCACTCACTCATACACTCACTCACTCATACACTCACTCATACACTCATACACTCACTCACTCACACATACACTCACTCACCTCATGCACTCACTCACTCATACACTCACTCACTCACTCATACACTCACTCACTCATACACTCACTCATACACTCACACACTCATACACTCACTCACTCATACACGCACTCACTCACTCACTCACTCACTCACACACTCACTCATACACTCACTCATACACTCACTCACTCACTCATACACTCACTCACTCACACACTCATACATACATACACTCATACACTCACTCATACACTCACTCACTCACTCACACACATCACTCACTCACTCACTCACTCACTCATACACTCACTCACTCCACTCACTCCATACACTCCACTCACTCATACACTCACTCACTCATCCACTCACTCACTCACTCATACACACTCACTCACTCATACACTCACACTCACTCACTCATACACACTCACTCACTCACTCATCACCACCACTCACTCACACATCCACATCACTCACTCATACACTCACTCACCACTCATACACTCACTCACTCACTCATACACTCACTCACTCATACACTCACTCACACATACACTCACACACACTCACTCACACACCTCACTCACACACCACTCACTCACACACTCACTCAACACACACTCACTCACCACACTCACTCACACTCACTCACTCATACACTCACTCACTCACTCATACACTCACTCACTCACTCACTCACTCATCACACACTCACTCCACTCACCACTCACCCACTCACCATACACCACTCACTCACTCATACACTCACTCACTCATACACTCACTCACACTCATACACTCACTCACACTCACTCACTCACTCATACACTCACTCACTCACTCACACACTCACTCATCACTCACTCATACACTCACTCACACACTCACACACTCACTCACACTCACTCATACACTCACTCACTCACACACACACTCACTCACTCATACACTCACTCACTCACACACTCACTCACCTACACACACTCACTCACTCACACACTCACTCACACTCACACACTCAACACTCACTCACTCATCACTCTCACTCACTCACCACATACACTCACTCAACCTCACCACTCATACACTCACTCACTCACTCACTCACTCACCACACTCACATACACTCACACCATACACTCACTCACTCACTCATACACTCACTCACTCATACACTCACTCACTCAACACTCACACACTCACTCATACACTCACTCACTCACACTCATACACTCCCACCACTCATCACCAACCTCACTCACCCTCAACACTACACATCACTCACTCATACACTCACTCACTCATACACTCACTCACTCATACACACACCTCACTCACACACACCACCTCACTCACTCATACACACTCACTCATACACTCACTCACTCACTCACTCACACTCACTCACCACACTCATCACCACTCACTCACTCACTCACTCACTCATACACTCACTCACTCATACACTCACTCCACTCACTCACTCATACACTCACTCACTCATACACTCACTCACTCATACACTCACCACTCACTCATACACTCACTCACACACTCATACACTCACTCACTCATACACTCACTCCCACTCATACACTCACTCACTCATACCACTCACTCACTCATACACTCACTCACTCATACACTCACTCACTCATACACTCACTCACTCATACACTCACTCACTCATACACTCACTCACTCACTCATACACTCACTCACTCATACACTCACTCACACCTACACTCACTCACTCATACACTCACTCACTCATACACTCACTCACTCATACACTCACTCACTCACTCATACACTCACTCACTCACACACTCACTCACCCACCCACCCACCCACTCACTCACCCACCACCCACTCTCTCACTCATACACTCACTCACTCACTCATACACTCACTCACTCATACACTCACTCACTCATACACTCACTCACTCACTCATACACTCACACACTCATACACTCACTCACTCATACACTCACTCACTCATACACTCACTCACTCATACACTCACTCACTCATACACTCACTCACTCACTCATACACTCACTCACTCATACACTCACTCACTCATACACTCACTCACTCACTCATACACTCACTCACTCACACACTCACTCACTCATACACTCACTCACTCATACACTCACTCACTCATACACTCACTCACTCATACACTCACTCACTCATACACTCACTCACTCACTCATACACTCACTCACTCACTCATACACTCACTCACTCATACACTCACTCACTCACTCATACACTCACTCACTCATACACTCACTCACTCACTCATACACTCATTCACTCATACACTCACTCACTCATGCACTCACTCACTCACTCATACACTCACACTCACTCATACACTCACTCACTCATACACTCACTCACTCATACACTCACTCACTCATACACTCACTCACTCATACACTCACTCACTCATACACTCACTCACTCACTCATACACTCACTCACTCACTCATACACTCACTCACTCACACACTCACTCACCCACCCACCCACCCACTCACTCATACACTCACTCACTCACACACTCACTCACCCACCCACCCACTCTCTCACTCATACACTCACTCACTCACTCATACACTCACTACTCACTCATACACTCACTCATCATACACTCACTCACTCACATACACTCACACACTCATACACTCACTCACTCATACACTCACTCACTCATACACTCACTCACTCATACACTCACTCACTCATACACTCACTCACTCATACACTCACTCACTCATACACTCACTCACTCACTCATACACTCACTCACTCACACACTCACTCACTCATACACTCACTCACTCATACACTCACTCACTCATACACTCACTCACTCATACACTCACTCACTCATACACTCACTCACTCACTCATACACTCACTCACTCACTCATACACTCACTCACTCATACACTCACTCACTCACTCATACACTCACTCACTCATACACTCACTCACTCACTCATACACTCATTCACTCATACACTCACTCACTCATGCACTCACTCACTCATACACTCACTCACTCATACACTCACTCACTCATACACTCACTCACACATACACTCACTCACTCATACACTCACTCACTCATACACTCACTCACTCATACACTCACTCACTCACTCATACACTCACTCACTCACTCATACACTCACTCACTCACACACTCACTCACCCACCCACCCACCCACTCACTCACCCACCCACCCACTCTCTCACTCATACACTCACTCACTCACTCATACACTCACTCACTCACTCATACACTCACTCACTCACTCATACACTCATTCACTCATACACTCACTCACTCATGCACTCACTCACTCACTCATACACTCACTCACTCATACACTCACTCACTCATACACTCACTCACTCATACACTCACTCACTCATACACTCACTCACTCACTCATACA
>NW_027615388.1:0-45791 GCF_965212315.1 Lampetra planeri | reverse complement strand
ATCTTCCTTCTCCCACTCGGAGACCCACTGCAGTGAGTTAATCTCCTTCAAGGTTGGGTAATTACAGCAAAAACACTGGCTCAACAGAAAGCCTGTTCAGGTTATTATTGGGGGCTGATTGTTGATCACCTCTTCATAATTAGGCCACAGCAATTACTGGTCTGCTTTGCTTCTAAGTGGACCAGTGATGTATAATACTGATCGCTAGAGCATTGGGCAGTGAAAGATGGTTTAAAGTGCCACATGCAGTGAAGAACAAAGGGCTAAAGTGAGTATAAATTGATTTCCCTCTCCACAGTCTGCTGTTTAATTTTTGTTTCTGTTTATAAAAAAAAAAGCTCATTGAGGCACAAATATTGACAAACCAACTCCCACACATGTACAATCCCAGGGGAGCTTCAATAAACGCTGCAGTGAATATGTCCACGATCAAATTCAGCTCGCAATCCACTTTGAGGCCAACTCCTGTTATTTTGTTTCTTTCTCAACTGGGAACATCATGAAGAGCTACAATGAGCCTACTCGTACCGCAGTAACGAGATGTGATGTTAATATCACTCTTGTTTGCAAGAGAGGCCCGGTATGAAACAATCAGTTTTTGTAGCGAGATGAATGCAAAAACCAGGGGGGAGATTTATAAGAAGAGAACCGTGTGACAGCGAGCAACTCATTGTTCAAAGTAAATTTATACACCGTCCCCGCTCTGTGGCTGAATGTTCTGGCTGAATGGTGTAAATGTTAACGCTGAAAGCGTGAGAATGGGTTTCTGACAGGGTGACACACTTCAGAGATTTATGTAAACAACAGCTTAGCCATAAATAATGGGGGACAGAATTAGGAACGCGCCTCGGCCTTCAACTTAAGCCTTCTGTTGGTGGAAAGAATCGGGTGCACTGTGTTCCAAATATTGTTTGAAGAGATGCTGATGTGCAAGATGAAAATATGCTGAGCTCTTGAAAAAGCTCCTGTTCAAACCCTTTGGAATGCTTCATTTAGAACACAATCACTTTGTCCCTGTGGTCTCATTGTGGCAAAAACTCATATTCACTTAAGTCACTCGAACTAAGCAGTTTTGGTTCAGGATGCTACTGCAGCAACCCTCAATCCCCCCTGTTGTTCTGTGTCCCTGCTGGACCACCAACGCAAAGTTTCCTTTAATGAGTCTGTGTGTGCATGTACACACCCTCCATTTCATTAGGACAACCTTGTTTTCTTGTAGGGATGCCTGACACAGCAGTACCACCGACGGCTTCCATATCCACAGCCGTAGGGACAATAAAGACAGGGCGAAGAGGGATAGAGGAAGGCAGGAAGAGGTGCAATCCGCCCTAAGTCGACTCCACCCTACACACAGAAAAAGGCCAGCAACGACTTCAAAAAGAGAGAAAAATTGCACTGCTTTCAGCTTTTCTCACGACAGTCTCTGAGGGTTAATTAGAACATAGAGTCCCCACCTCATCTGCCTCCAAGTTGCACACTAGGCATACACACATGCATACAACTAAATGCTGGATGTTGGATTAACACAGCAATCCGCCGAACACCCCAACCCACACACACACAAACAAATCAGACAGTGGTTGATCTGTGCACCGGCGCCCACAGCACACTGACATCAAACACAATCACTGTCTGTCTGGTCCACTCAGGCCCCATTCTGCTTTGTTTCCTCACTGCCCCGGTCACACTCAGGTCAGCTCAAGTCAAAGCCTTGTGGTGAAAGTCAATCTGTCTCCACTGGGGCAAAGGAGAGAAGCGGGAAAGAGGTAGTGAAATTGTCATCAGAGGTGTCACAAACGTGTCCTTCCACGTGTCCAATTTAACATGGCAGGATACGTGTGTGTGTGTGTGTGTGTGTGTGCGCTCACATCCCTGCGAAACCCCTTTTCTTTCAGGAATCCAGACAAAGTGTCCTACATGTGCTATGAGAATGTAATCTGATACAATCGAGCATCTGAGGAAAGCTATAAGCTATGGAGATAGAGATCTCCATCTTGCCAAGAGGGTACTCCAAGGGTACACAAATAAAGGGAGTGTCAAAACATGACTTCATAGTTATAACATCGGGATGGTCACAATAGCACAAAATGTCTTCAGGTTGTGGAAAAGTACACCCCTTCCAGACTATAAAAAATGGATTGAAACTATGAAAGAAATAGTGTCACATGAGCAGATGTTGTTTCTTCACTATGAGTAAGCTTGGCATGAATTGTGGAGATTGTATAGCTGTGATTAAGTTCCATCAAACGGAACTGTGTCAAAGTGTAAAAAATAAGAAATTTAACAAAAGGAAGCCAGACAAAGTGTAAGCACGATCATTGATGAAAGAGCAAACACAAGAAGGAAAAAGTAAACGCATAGATACAGAGTTGGGGGAAGCATGCAGCGCCTTATTGGTTCTTGGAATTCATAACATTTATAAGAAAAGAAGAGTCATTTATTTCTCCTAAAGGACCCCAGGAGGTGGAAGTGAGAGGAAGGCGGTAAGGAGTGGGAGGGGTGGACAGTAAAAGAGGTAATTTACTGAGGTAGAGCGAAAGAGGACGAGCATGACAGCTGGCTGCGCTCTTCTTGCATCTGGCAGGGGTGACTCGGGGAGCCATAATGAAAATGCAGGGCAAGATGGGGATCAGCGTGAGAGAGGCCTCCATCCATCAATGGAACTCCCATCGAGGGAAGGAGAGATAACATGGCTGCCTCTCGACTCACAGACGGAGCATTTCCACCTGACTGTGGATAAGAGTACAGGGCTGCTAATACTGTTATGTATAGTGTCCACATTTTAATGTATACACTTCCTGGTGGGATAAAACAATTTTGAGTGAGAGCCAAAGGTCATGGCACCACCTGCCCCTAATTGGCTGTCAGGCAGGTGGTGGGGGATGGGCTTTGCCTTTGACAAGGGCAGTATGTGCATGTTTATGAGGGAGGATAGTGGAGTTGCTGTTGAGAGTACACTGGATGTTGCCAGAGGAAACATCCTGTTGCCAACGTATGAAACAATGTACTTTTGTCCTCCTACATTTGATCACCCTTTGAAAACCGAGGTTTTTTCGAAGGGTGGCCGTCTTTAAACGAACTTAAAAGGACCCAGACAGTTTTACAGCTGTGCTCATCACTTAAATGGCTGCATAGTTCTCCATCAAAACAGGACCTACCTTCTCTTTCCTCTGTCGGCATGCCTCCTCCGCTCGAAACCAGGGTTTTGTAGTAGGCGCTGCGCTCTGCGGTGAAGTGGACCTTGGACAGAGCGTTTTCCCACCAGCGCCACTGACAGATTCAGACCTTCAATGTGCAGCCAGCCAATGAAGTTCCCTGCTTTGGTCCATGCTTTCCACTTCAACCTCCACCTGGAACGGAGCAAGAGAGACTCAGTTAATGACCTGTGTCCCAGATTAGGACTGAGACTGGATTCACCTCTGAGGAGGTCTGGAAGTTTGTGATCTCTCCATTTATCTGCGAGCACACACACACACTTTATTTGTCCCTCCTTTCCAATGGATTTCACAGTCTGTGGGCTCTGTACTTGGTGAACATACAGATGTGTCACAGAAATGTTGCGAGCTTTTGTCCAATGACATTTTCAATCAAGCACTACTGTGAGCAACGACAAATCACAGCCAGTGCAAACAGGAAGTGCGGATGAGTGGCTTCAAATTAGTCGTGTGTATGCACTCCAAGCCTAAATTAACACCTTCATACTGTCATCCTACTTTTTTTCTGCAATGCAAATCATTTCCAATTAATGACAACAAACTTGCTATTCTATTACGTTAACAAATGAGGGCAGTGAAAAAGCTAACCCTGCTGACAAAGTGGGAACGATTTCATAACACTGCCCGTAATGGACTAAAACAAAATTGTGCCTATTCAGACTAATTATCTATTCATTACATTTTGTTTCATAAGTGATGGACGACCGTTGGGGGAAAGAGGGGAAAAAGGAAAAAAAAAAATCGATTGAATTTTCTTTTCCATCGACTAAATCCTCAGTCAGCGAGAAAGTGAGAGGGCAGGTGTACTGAGGAGATAGGAGGAAGTCAAGCGATTAAGACTCGTGCTGCTCGACGTGTCGGCCACAAGGGAAATCTGAGAGGAATTAAGTTTGTAAACTGCTATGCCATGTTCTCACCCAAAGTAAAAGGCTTTTATTAATGAACATATTATCTGGTCCATTATTAAGCGCAAAAATGACAAACTAAGCATGTATGCTATGCCACATTCATAAGAGGGGGGTGGTACTATTAAATCAAAAGATTTGAAGATTTGTGGCATGTAGTGTGGCAAAATGTCATAGTCGATGGGAATTAAATCAAAACGTATGGGAAGAAAAAAGGTTATTTGATGATGTCGTGGTGTAAATATATTTGATGGGCGGTATTAATTATTCACATATTATCACAAGAAAATGTGTTTCATTCAGTTTCAGCTTGCTAAAGTTAGATGCTACATGAAAGCTATAGCTATCACCAGATCATTGGCCATTTTTGTTGTTTATTATTTAGGCAATATTTCCAAAATTTACCAACTTAAATTATGCAAACATTCTGGAAAGCTCTGAGGAATTGTCACATGTCTGCAACACTAGTGGGCCATAATGAATGTTAAGTACAGGCCGGTCATTGTATTCTAACTCATGGAGGAGTGATACAATGCACTCAGACCTCATCTACCTATCTGCTGTCGGCATTTGTTTTTCATTCTCCTTCTCTCTCCCTCACTTTTCCTTGCTCTGATGCTCTTCCCATTTCAGCTCACTCACAGACATGGTTACATAACTAGGCTATTAGGACAGCAATGGTCCTCTGAGCAACCAAATGTCAATTGAAGAAGTGGGCAAGTGCAGGGAAACAGGCTGGTTAGTGCTGGAATCAACAAGGACCACAGCAAAAAAACAAAAAGCTGTTAAAAAAGCAACAATGTGTGCTTGGAAAAACTCCAATGTGGATGAGATGTTAATTAGAAACTGTCTACTTTGCATCCGTCTGGAAAGAAATCAAACATGCTTTTAACGAGAATGTTAAGATGCATTGCCTGAAGATGACGAGAGAGGTTAACACATGGCGAGGACAACGTTTGAGTGTAAATGCTTGAAAACACATGAGTTGTCTCATAATTGTTCATTCATGATCAAATGAGTGGGTCTTTCAACATCAAGGAGAAATTCATTAACCACATAACATTATCATATGGAATATCTGCAATGCACCACTGAGCGCTGTGGCATTGGTGTACATAGGAGAACTTATACATTTATGTGCAGAAGTAATACATTATACGCAATACTACGCTACGTTTTAAATAACAATAACTAAATTTTTGTGCAGCCATCAGGTTGTCTACACAAAATAAATGGCGGCCCAATGGGGCTAATATACTGCGATTGCAAATTCGCCTTTAATGTTATGATCACAACTCGGGTACTTTACCTACCTAGTATACTTGAATAGCAAACTTTGTTGAAAAAAAATCACAGCAAATAAGTGACAATAGGAGTTGACAACATGAAATCATGACGAGCTGGCATATATTATGAAACAGTCCTTGTTTTTGCTGCCCCCAAGTGGCCCGAAAACACATGAATGCCAGCTTAAGCATAAGAGGAACAGTGCCAAAGATTTTTTTTTTTTTTGCCTCAGTTGCTCTGATAACACACATCAAAGCCGCCCCCAAGCACAGGAGCGTCATCTCTACTCAGAATTTCACTGATTTATACATAAACCCACATGAAATTTGAGTTCCTTTTCCCTTTTAAGTGAATGGGTTTAGTAACAATGCAGAGAGGACAGGGAGGCTGACTGGGAACTGCTTTGAGCAGAGCCCAGATGGTTCCCAGCGGAGGCCTCCTTCGAGCCAAGATGGCTCCCACTGGAACACAAATGGGCTCTGGTAATCTCATAAATGCTGGGATTGTGTCGACACAGAGGACAGAGAAGCAAAAAAAATGGTAAAAGACACATACAGTCAATCCTGTGTGTGTGTGTGTGTGTGTGTGTGAGCACAACATACACAGTGCTGCAGTCATTTAAAAGTAAAAAAAAAAAAAAAAAAAGACAAAGACAAAGCTATTTGTACCACTGAAGCAAAACTAGACCCAAGGGCATATTTTAAAACTGCAGCCGATTTAATTTACTTAGATGTTTGAAAGTGAAGAAAATTAATAGTGTGACACATCATGTCAGAGCCAAAACCTGCACTAAAATAAATTGAAAGTACACAGGGATAGAGATTTCTGACCAATGAGATCAACTTGGCCTGTAAGTTTGAGGTTATATAAGTATCTAAATATATGTAAGTACAGCTTAAATGCATACATTATGTGCTGTGCAATCTCTTCGTGGAAACAATAGGCTGGATAAATAATGCAAGCCACAGAGAACAGTCATGTGGAAGCACATTCAATTATCATTGAAGGCAACTCTGCAAATAAGTTTGTAGGAGTCACAGCGAGTAATGTTCTGCAGGCTACTGGTGTGTGTGAAAATGACTGGACAGAGAGGGAGAGAGAACAGCGCATACATACCAAACAGAGCACAGTAATGTGCAGATGCAGGAAGCAAGAAGACAACACATAAAGACACATGATGAACAGAGGCAACAGCAAGTCAGTGTATACAAAAGTAACGCACTAATGATCAATTTATGCAAGGGTGTGCATTTCAGTGTTAGAGCAGTAATGTGCTCATTCAGTATGTCTTTAGGCCAGAAGTCATATTTCATTCACATACGACAGCTGGTAAACCAGGGGTGCTAATATTCATTTCTTCATCAAGCCTCAGGTGTATCACATCTCAATCTGGGTGTGTGGATGCATACAAGTGTGTAAGACGATCATATTTCTACACACACAGCAAATATGACAAGGTAAGTGTCATTATTTTTCCCCTTCTCTCTACCCTTCTATCTGCTCATCTCCATGACTCAAGATGAAGCAAATGAGCCAGGTAGACCAGAGGACGGACAGGCATTCTCAAGCAACAAAAATTATGAAAAAGAAAGTCCAAGAAAGAAAAAAAAAGTCTGAGCACCTAGAGCCCTTTGTTCATCCAGCAGAATAAACCATTTATCACACTGAGCCTTGAAGAGGATTGCAGGAGTGATGTGAAGAGGTACCGTACGTACGCACACTTCATTTGTGCACTGGGGGCAAGAAGATCAAACCTCTACGCAATGACTGATCCTAAACCCAAGATTGAGGTGCAAAGTGTGGTGAGCGGGGATAAGGGGTAAGCATCAGATAATCTCTGTGCCTTAATTCATATTCCAAACTTCCCCCATCCCTGTCCAAAAATCAATGGCTGTGAACACTTAATTCCAAGCCATGACTGCCACTGGAGAAGGACAGTTTGTCTGTCCTGTTTATTGTACGTGTGGACTTAAACAGAAAAAGCAGAGTGCTACCAGGTGAGTCTCGCTGCTCAAAGCTCAGTCTTGCGTGAAAACTCCATTCGGAGTATGTAGCGGCCCCATCCAACAAAAGTCCATCATCCTGCGATATTGCTCCACACGCTGGCTTTTTTATGACTCTTTTTTTTTTTTCTAAGTGGGCAAACAGAGTTCGAGTAAATGATACATGTGAACCTTCAAGCAACACATGCAGCCACAACCTTGATCAGATTTCAAGCAAAAATCGATATCTTGTGACGGGTGTGCCTGTTGGGCGGAGGTAATTAATCAAAGCTCAGTGACAAACAAAATCAAACTGTCCGGGACGACGGATGAGCAGGGAGCAAAATAAATACCAGACAAGTTTTAAAAGGTAATAAATCCACCATTAGTGTGACAGAGTTGTCGACTCTTCTGTGAAAGAGAGCATGATTGGCTCCACTGTGATCTGTAATACGCATCTGAAAGTTCTCCCAGTGTGTGCTGACAGGTGTACAACAATGTGCATTGCTGGGAGTGGACATCTCTGCAGTGCTGCGTTGAAAGCGCAGTGACACTTGACAGCGAGAACAAGCAGAACTAGATATTTTGGGGTAATTTGTGCTTGTGTGAGAGAGAGATTGGAAAACATGTTGATACTCTGACACCCTTGAGCTGTTCATACGGAAGGTAAGAGCACTGGCATTTGAAGGCAAACACTCAACTACTGCATGTCATCCTGTAAATCTGCCCCACAGACCATTACCAACAGTGCACGGCCATTACAAAGGTCCATAAACTGACATTAATGGAAGTCTGGCAAACACAAGCCAAGATAAACCCCTCAACATAAAAGCATTAGGTTGAGGGATTTTATTATCTTAAAGCTCAGGTTTTCAATATTTAAACTGATGTCAGCCTGCTGAAAACGTGTAAATCAAAAGGGCTGATCTGATTCCATCACACCAGGGATGCAGATGTACAGAATGGCAAGTCACTCTTGTCCATCGAGAGAGGAAAAGGGCAATCAGTGTGGGAAGAAATCTATACATATAGAACAGCTTTAAAAAAATAGTAATAAATAAAGAAAGAAAAAAGAAAACAGAAGGGGGACAAATAAATGAATGAATAAACAAACTGCTATTGATTCCTTAATGGCATAGATCAGACAGGGATGTAAATTGTGTGTTAATGAGGTCTGTAATTAAAAAAAAAAAAAAAAAAAAAACAGTGAGGTGAGCGGATGGAGTGTTAAAGAGGTGAGATGGCAAACAGATGACCTGTGTAGACCATTACAGAAAAAAACTAAACTCCAATTAAGACTTGGTTGCAGTCTTCATCCATATGTGCTCAATGACGAATGAAGTAAAAGGTATTCTGTGGACTTTTCTGTAAAACGGAAGTTCTATACTGAATATGCGATTCCTGTCAGAAACACGGTGACCTCACTTCAAGATAGACGTAGAGGAGAGGAAGTTTTATCGCTGAGGACAAATAAAGCCAATGTGCTTATAAAGGGCTGCCAGAAGAACAGGAAGTCCAGTTTCCTGGTTGTCTGATAGCACATGAAAAGGCTGGCGTCATAAAAGTACCGAGGGGTTAAAATCCAACGGAAACTGAAGTAGTTTCAGGAGTGAATGGAGCTTCTTGTGGACTCAGCCATCGTCTACAGAGCACCCAGGACAGTAAAGCTGATTTTAAAGTAAAGTAAAGTAAAGCTTATTACAGAAGACAATTCTTCAAATAAGGATGAAGAACATATACTTCCCTAATGTCTGGGAGGTCAGAAAATCTAAAAAATCTAGTTTCAAAGAGGCCACCAAAGATTAATGGAATAAATTCACATTCAACAAAATGTTAAATATGATCACACATAGTTCTATTTCTATTCTAATTTTACTGTGTGAATTACTATTTATGGCATTTATATGTGGTAGGTAAAACTGTAGTAACATTGTCTGGTTGAGCTGTCTGAATGTGTAAGATGAAAAACAAATTTAACAATTAAATTAAAAAGAATGAATTAAAAAGAAATAAAAAATAATAATGTTGATAAATGTTAAACATTCTTGCTGTGCTCTGTTATAAAGAGTATGAATGAGGCTATGGACAGGGACATTCAGTGTTTATGGAGGCACCAAAACATTGAAATATTTCTTCAGGAAGTTCTCCACGGACATGTGCACATGTACGAATGGACAACCCTTGTTGCACGAGTGGATGATGTTCATGTAATGTGCATTTTAAAGATGTTAGAACCTACACAACAAAGCAGACATTCTCTCAGTTAAAATAGTAACCAATGAGTTGACCCAAGAGGTAAAACAACATTATGTAAGCAAAACTAAAACGATCATGAAATGATATTCAGAGGAGACATGTTTTGACATGAGGCTGTCTGCTATACGAAGCCTGTCAGTTGCTGCTAGGCTCAGGTTATTGACTATTCCAGCTCTGGTGAACGAGCACTACACTGGGTCAAGGGCCTCTGGCATCAACCAATTCCAAACTAGGTTAGGTCATTAACTGTCAGGCAATGGGTGAGGCAGACAGCTATTTGTCAGACGGTCACTGAGCTCAGCCTGAGAGCGGGATGCTGCCAAATATGCTGCAAAACAAAAACTCAATTCATTCGATCAATTCATTCCAACTTCCACAGGCGAACAATTGAAAAATGAGACCTGCCATTAGACTTGCAGAAACAGGTGGAAATGGAGGGCAAAGCTCATGTGCAAAAAGAAGGATCTCCATTTACAGGCAGGTGTAAGGCGGCTGAGTGCAGCAGGATATTAGTTTCAATGGTGTTTGCTGCAGAGCTTTACTGTCACAATACCCTTTAAAAATAATTTATTTCCGAAAGGCTTCAAACGCCCAGAGTCAAAAGTGGCAGCAGTTGTTGCATAAATACGAGCAACCGAAAACTAGTATTACATTGATACACCAGTTGACACACTGCAACTCCCTATTTTACCACTCGAGGATTCTGCAAATGATACCAGTCATAATCATACTAGCAGCGTTGCCTGAAGTGTCTACCTGGTGATCACACAACGTCCTTATCATATTTCTTTGGCATTTTCCGTTTATCAGAATCAGAATGTCTTTATTGTCATTGTGCTAGGCACGACGACATTTTGATTGCAGTTTATGCAAAGTTGACTAGCATCACTGTCATATTGTGGTGTGCTAATTGTGGCTTACAGGGAGTTTCAGCTAGAAATGATCCCAAAATTTTAAACAATTTCGTCTGCATCGGGGCATCTGCTCTTTTCCACATGTCCACTGTTTGTCGATTGTGAAATTCTCACATCCTCCACTACGTTGTGTTGGTGTGGGCTCGGTTAGAATCCTTTTTTTGCCATTAGCGCCACCAGGTCTGAGCAAAACACAGCTTTGTTTAAACAGCAGTCGAATTGAAGCCGTTTTGCCTCAATGATTTTTTTTAAAATCAAGTTACTCTAGGAATCGTTTCAGTTCTACAGGGCACTAAAAAGAAACAATTTATTTGTCTACTGGTCTGAAAAAGCTTTGATGACTTGTTTTTTGGACGATATTAGCAAAGGTGAAGCTTTTTCACACAGGTCTAATAACGCGGACCTTGGATAGGGATGTTGGTGCGTGTTTAGACGCTCCCAGGGAGATCAATGTGACTCAGGGGTTCCCATGTATCACTGTCAGTAGCAGGCTGCTGTCTGTCGGTGGCAGGGTGGAGAAAAGTCAAACCGTTTCTCAAATAGCCGGCCCATTAACGGTCAGGCAACGGTCAGCATGATTCCCACCATTAAACCTGCCTGATGCCCATTAATGAGTTTTTCTTTCATCAATAGATAACTGATGTTTGGCCTGTATGGCTGTTCTGAAAAGAGCAGGTGAATGAAGGAAAGTTGGCATAGAGGATTAAGGGAGTGAGATCGAGCTCAGCAGAAGAAGTCAGACAGGCTTCCAGTTAATGCTCGTGAGAGACAAGACAATTTGGCACTGGAAGCCGCTCTATTATCCTGGCATGATTTCCTTTAATGCACAGATCAATGTGTTTGTGGCAAATAGCAGAAATAATAGAAAATTTAATGGTTTTTCCCTGTGGTGCTCCTTGGTAAGTGTTGAGTTGACGGTGAAGGTAAAACAATTCAAGACTCCCTTTAATCAACTGAGGCAAAGCGAGGATATTAATTAGATAAATTAGACGTTTAACGCGTAAAACAAAGGTCTGTCAGGGAGATCCAGAAGACTTATGAAGCTTTCACAGGAAACGAGTCGCAGCAACTTTGAGGAAGAGAGGAATAATGGAGGTCAATAGTGAGTCGATGAGAGCAGCAGTTGGTGTTGTCCTCTGCAAATGAAACTACAATAGACTACCAAGGCACAGCCATAAATAAGGGGGGGATCAGCCGCCGGAGGGTTGGAACTGAATACACTCTGGGCTTTTTAAGTGGAGTGGTGTCAAAGCAAATGTACCCTTTGGCTCCAGACACACAATCTCAAACATCCATTACCGTATTTTCTGGTGGTCACTAATGTCAAGGACCAATTCCTTCATCGCACCAGTAAATTTACACTCTTTCTAATTACTTGTCAGGTGTAATATATTCAGAAACACACATAGAATATCATGGTGTGTTGTGTAGAAAAGGAGGCGCTGCTTGCTCCCTTATCTCACTTTTCACCCACCCACCAAACTATTTCCAATAACTACACACCTGCATGGGTCGGCTAGAGAACTGGTCTATGACAAAGCAATGCAAAACCCACGGCAATAAAATGGCCGTCAAGATCAGACATCGCTCTCGGTCTGTCTGACCTCACGGATCAATAGTGTTTCAAACAAGCTTGATCCTTCATCTCCCCCACTGTGTCGTGCTGAGGTCCTCCATCAGTTCATTACTCGAATCTCCTTTGTCCCTTGATCTCACGTTAAATACACCACACATGCTCCCACCATTTGATAGGGTGCAAAGTATACACAACACCACCTGTTGCATCTCAGGTTTGACCAAAGACAAAAAAAAAAAAAACAATAGAGAGCAAATTTAATCATGCTAAACCTGCAGTGAAATTACTTTATGGATCCTTCGTTATCCAGATGAAAGAATAGCTCAGCCTTCACACAGCTTACACAAGATGCTTTAACAGCCTGGTTATTAAAATCAATAACAGCAATAACTACAATCCATCTCATTTCTAAGAGTGGGGCGACATGGCGTGTCAGTCGATGAATATTGAGCTACATTTGTAATATTACTAATATCATATAATTCCCCTTAACTGGATGGTATGTGAGTGCAGGTGGGAAAACACAAATTGAACTGGGCTTATTGAGTAGTTGTTAAAAGCTCGGTGAAGGTTATTACTTTTCATTTTTGTCACCAATAATACTTTTCCAGCAACTGTCCTTCGAATGACCAAATCTGAATTAGACAGAAAAGAACAATTGGGAAATTAACTATGGTTTTGGTCACTTCAAAATGGGAGATGCAATTTGATTTTCAAGCATTTGTCACACAGTTCCCAGAGTGGGATACAGCCTCTCTGTACACCTACAGTGAGAGGTAAGAATCCAAATCTTTAAATCACTGGCCAAAGCTGTGAAAGCGCGGTAGGAGTAGTCGAGTCACGCTGAGCACATTTCGGGGTGCTCAAAACGATCGGGATGTGGGGGCATTAAGCCATAATGCTGCTCTGCGGTATGTAACCATTCATTTCAAACACAATATTATATCCTGGGTTTTGTAAGTTCAGTTTAATGTTTCTCACAAATCCAGATCGTTGCTTTACAACCATGAGTCTTTTGACTTGTGGTTTCCACCAGGTATCACATAAAAACTCTGCTCTCTCACTTGTAATGAGCGTAGTTACGAGGTGCACTGCCGTCAATAACAACCCTCGTCCAAAATAATCCTGCTTATTAATAAATCGCCTCTGAATGGGGCTTATGACTGCACAGCTGATAAAACACACACACACACACACACACACACACACACACACACACACACACACACACACACACACACACACACACACACACACACACACACACACACACACACACACACACACACACACACACACACTCCCTCTCTACCTCCTGCTTTGTCAAATTCCTCCACAATGAGCACAGTATTCATCTTCACCTTGGTGGCACCACCCCCCTAACCCCTCCAACCCCTCATGCACTTGCTGCTGCTTAATGAATCAAATTAAGATTTCATAATGGAATTTTAAATATGTATGATTCTGTGCCTACAATGACAAAATGATCACACTGCAGCCCGGATAGCTCGGTGTGGTGGCTGAGATCAAGGCATTACACAAAAGCTGAAGAGAACCCACCTGAAGCAGCAGGATGAATGATGCAAACAGGATTATTTGAAGCATGTCTTAAACTGTCTCTTGTTTACAATTAGACACATTCATAAATACGCTTGGAGAATGATACAATTCATCATTCATTACTTAACAAATTCCCATTTCCAATTCAAGATATTTCCTTTAATTGTTCAAAGCAATCTGTAAGGAGAAACAATGGCACTGTCATTTAAATTTACAAAAAGTGGAGTATAAAGACCTGAAAAACAAACCTGAATGGCACATATCTACAACTACTGAACTTGTGGCAGTGTTATTTAGATTTCTATGACATCACTTTCTCCCACCATTATTGGTGGGAGAAAGTGATGTAATAGAAGGGACGAGGGACAATCATGGTGAGGCCATAATCATTTGTCTCCACCTCCTTTTCTATTTCCTTTCACCAGTTGACACGGCAAATGGCACAGCCAGCCTGTGTCACTCAAAAAGCCATTTCTGTCCTCCCAGACTGTCTGCGCTGACAGAGCGAGAGAATAAAAGAGGGGAAAAAAAGAGGAGGGGGGGCAACAGAGGTATTTTTCTACATGGCTTTTTCAATTTCCACGTGCCTGTCATAACCAGAGGCTTTGCCCAGGTGCGACCCCGGATGGAGGGTTGTTAAGCAGGGGCTGAGGTCTGACACTTCATGCTGCTGTAAACTAGTGCAGGTAAGATCGGACAATGCCAACGAGGTTGGGAGAGTCCACAAGATACATTTCCAGAGAGGTGTGGGAGTAAAGACCTGATGGAGAGAGTGTCAGAATCCATGGCCCTGCTACACCAAAAGGTAGGAAGGGACCTAGAATATGATGACCGGACCCCTCAGCAGATGAAGAAAGAAAAATAATTAATTATTGTTCAATTCTGACAATCCAATTCAAACTCTTTATAGGTTTATTCACAGAAAATGGCAACTGATGATCCAAAAATGAGATATTGTTGAGTGGTGAGAGCAAGATTGCTGCGCGTGAGTGTGTTTGTGTGTGTGTGTGTGTGTGACTGATTTAATAATGCCATGCCTTCTTCGAAGCAGCAGAGTTGGTCTGTTGCTAGACAACAAATGGGGATTCAACAGCAAATGTGATTTAGCTTCTATTTCCATTTTCAACTCCTTGTACCTGCCCAGTTTAGTTAATTTAATAAGTGTAAGATTACAGACCTTCGTAGGTGGGTCTGCTGATCTAATGCAAGAATGTATCAAATTTTTTGGTTTTCTGTGGACATTTATTGGACTGAAGCTTACTTTAATGCTGTGTAAAGATCACACATGAAATGAACCATTTGTCTTGTGAATTTTCTGTACAGAAAATCGAAAAGGGGACTAATAATGATGTTTTACATGTCACACTATCCACTGACATGTTGAATTGTACATGGGAAGAAAGAAAAACAAAACAAAAAAAGAGGCTGGCTCAGAAAGCTACATAACGTGAAGGTGAGACACCTGAAAACATGATGAATAAAACATGCTGACAATAAAAAGACGATGGGTATTCACCTCTACCATCACAAGCATTTGTATTGTCAGGATTTCCAGTGTCAAAGTGTCAAAGCTGGGCTTCCACGGACGTTCATAATGAAAAGACAGGGGAGAAAATCGGGATGACGTGGAATGAGATTAAGAGCGAAAAAAGATGGCGAAAAAATTTGGAGATGCAAGGCTTTGGTTTTTCTCCTTTTCTCCTCCTCCTTCAGTCCCATAGGACTATGGAAATGCAGATGCTGCTAATCAGTGCTACCTTAGTAAAGACATGCACTGGCAGAAATGGAAGACACAGAAGGGCAAGCAATTTAAGCAAAGAATTAGCTTTTCAGGACTAAATTGTATAAAAGATGGAAATGGAATCTCGAACAAGACCTTTACCATAATTAAAATGTAGGAAAAGCATTCACATCCACCGCTGTATGTCTTTAAAATGACAGCCATTCTTCATGTGACGACAGCGCTGAGTCAGTCATGAATCAGTCATTTGGTTAGCAATGCCCGCTTTGTGATTTTCCCTTTACAGACTGTGTGCGGCTGCTTTTGTCAGAGCTGGAACACACTCAAACATTCCTCATGCTTGTGGACAGCCTGTGCACAACTGTGCTTCATGTACGCACAGCTCATTCACAGCTCAATACATTAAGGTGCAATCCAGTAGAATATGCAGGACCGTTGAATCATTCATGAGGGGACCCACACAAAAGGCCATCGAAAATGTCCTTAAGCCAAGTGATGTCACTAGACGCTGTCAGTGCGGGTTCATCACAGTTGGACATGTTTATTATGTTTTGTCCTTTAAAATTCAGGTGACAGCTTTTTAAGACTGTCGCCATCTTTGGCATCGGAGGTAGACGGGCATCTTCTGTTACAACATAATCTGGCTTTTGTGTGCTCTTTCCTGGCAGTGATTCAGAGCACAGAATAATGGCAGTGGAGATTGCGGAAATAACATTGAGTCCTAAGCAGTAAGGCCAACAAGCCCATGTACACAAAGTACACAAACAATTGCTTCATAACGCACAAGTCTTACTGGAGTGCTTTTATCACCAACATGTGAGATTTGTGCCTGCAAATAAGATGGATATCACTTTTTTAAGACAGGTATCAGTACTTCTTTAAATTCTATTTCAACAATGTGGCCAAAAGCAGACTTGGCTCGACAGTATATAACAGTTAATATCTTACAATTCTCACCCTAATCCCGAAATATTGTTCTTATATTTTATGGACCAATCTTAAACGAAAAAAGAGCCGCTGAAATAAAAGTGGAAAACTTCAAGCCCACATCGTTATTGTCAGCTGAATGCCACACAATGAGTGGCAGTAAAATGACGGTGAAATCAATGTCTGACTGGGGAAATTACCAGTGTTCATCCATGTGTTAAACCAATTTTATGTGCAGGGTGAGAGGTCAGTGGGGACAAAAATACCCCCCCAAACACACACACACAACTGCAGTGCAAGTGACCTAAACCGATATCATCCAGCCATGATGAAGCATGAGAGAGAAAGTATGTGGACGAGTGACCTAGAGATCTTAAAAACTTCAACCAGCAATGATAAATAACAATAAATAACAACGGAAGTGGTTTGAATTCTTATTGTTGCTGATGGTGTTCCAACATCATTTCAGGTGACCCCCATTAGATAAATGATGATTGTTAAGAAACATACTCTCTGTTGCTGAGTTAGCAGTGTTCGATGAAATGAAAAATACAGTAAATGTTGTGCTTTGCAGATGTGCCATTATACGTCAAATACAAGTGTTTGATCCCAGCATGTGAACATGAGCACACTGAGTCCAAATCATGTCAACCAGACAGCTACACACCATCTCATTTCCTCTTTCTGTTCCTTTTTCCTTCTCGTACACTGCTCAGCCATCGTACAGACAGTTCTGATCACCCACAGCCATGTGGATCAGCAAAAGGATTGATGAATGCTTTTCTTAGCCAGTGACCTGTTGACGGGCTATACAGTGAGTGTGCCCCTCCTCTTGCCACTGACACCACTTTTTTCCTTCATGTGCGTTCACCCACAAACACATGTTGCCATGTGTAGTGGTACTTTGGAGAACTCAATCGACATCCTACCCTCTGCTCTCCTTAGTCACTGCGTGGGAGGACCGGCTCTGATAGAATGGATTGCTGTATTATTGACTTCAATTTAGAAAGTGCTGCCTGCTGCTTTTTTCCCCTGTTCGTTCACAGCCAGGACCCTGCTGGACCCTCAGCCTCAGCCGAACTCCAGGGGATATACCTCGTTGCACCGCTACAGAAAACACATTTAAGCAAGGTTGCAGAGCCTGGAGTTACAATGGTGGGTGGGTATGTAGTATTAGGTGTGATTTTTCTTTACCCACTATTTCCATTTCTATTTACTCTTTGCTCCTAAAATGGATAGATCAAGGCTGGTGATTTTCCAGGGTTGCAGTCTGTCCATTGAAGGTCCATTGGACCAAAAGGTTCAAGAAGTGCGATTGAGACAGGAGGTTCATCAGTGATATAGTGTGACAAACTAAATAGTGTGATCATTGAAATTGCTGACTTCAAATATGTTGTTGAAACTGATGTGAACAGAATGTGAGATAAATTGAAGGTGGAAACATGTGAGGGCATTTCAAAGACTGCAGTATGAATTACTGTTCACACGTTCCTGGCATAAGGTACTTCCAAAATACACACACACACTGAAGTCATTAACGCACGCACACACAAACACAACCCTCTATGTGCTCACGGTGCCAGTATCATCAGTGTGTGTACAGGTGAATTCTAGGAAAATGAAAACCTGTTTCCTCTCTTTCATCCCTGTACAGACCTCGGCGGGGCTAATCCTCCCCTACATGAAGCCTGATGGAGATTCTAGGATTAGCAGTCTCATAGAAATAACAGCACAAAGCAGGTAACCGGCAATATGACTTTTGGTGGGGGAAGATTATTTGAAGGTCAGGGGTATTAAAGTGGAAGAGCAAAGGTAACAAAAAAACCCCAAACAAACGGGAGTGTACATGAGGATAGCAGGTCAGTCAGGTGTCCTGGTTCTAAGGTGGTCTGACGGCTAAGTCAAGAATCTATATGAACATCCAGGGAAATATGTGAAGCTTTTTCTGCTTGTAAATATTTGATGCTGATACCTTGGGCATCAGTCTTATATAACAAAACATACAAAAACTTATTATGAGTGTCAAGGCACAGCATTTGTTAGCATGTATAATAAATCACTGTTTAGTCACACACTTGTGGAAATAATGTCACGTTTGCTGCACAGAATCCATGCACTATTAACATTCCTTTGACCAGGCCATAGACAAAATAATGAAATGAGGCAGGGCTGTGTGGGTTTCGATGAAGACACTATCTTTGCCTGCGATGAGCTAAAAGTCTAAAAGAAGATTTAGCTGCTCTTACTTCCATAAATTACTATGTTTTTACCTTCACATTGCTCAGAGAAAGAGACATCCATTTCCTCCGGCCTGGCAGTTGGCAAGGCAACATGGTGATGAACGCACACACAGGGATGCACAATGAATTCTAATGAGGCCAGCTGACCAGTGACATGACTGGGGCAACACATGGAGAGCATTAGCATACAGTGACAAACATATATATGATAGTTTTAATATACGCAGCTACTACACACGTGCATGTCTGTGGATACAACTCTGTGCTGAGCCTTTAAAAACAAAAATATTAGAAGGTCAACGTGCAAATGCTTCTCTTTGTAAATATGCACATTTCGTGATCTTGGCTCATGCTGATTGGGTTAGCAGTGCTAACCTACCAGTGCCTTTCTTCTGCTTCCAGCTAACGCAGCGCTAAGGCTAATCCCTGCTCTGGCAGCCTTGATGAACACAGCTCAACATAATGAAGCCCATTAGTGTGGAGACAATGGCTGCTAGCAGACCTCAAACACTGCATGTGTGCGTGTGTGTGTGTGTGTGTGTCACTTGTCTTTTACTGTGTGCTTTCAGTTGCCATGGCCTGATAGTGCCCTCATTTGAAAACACACATACACACACACACAAACTAGCTGAATGAGCAAATGCAATTAACTTTGGATAGTGCAAATAGTAAACTAAAGAGGCTCTAATAGGAAGTAACAAAGAGGAGAATGGGAGAAAAATGAAAGGAAAAGAAAAAAGAAGGAAGGTAACTCAAAGACAGGAGAGGAGAATTATGGTAGACATGAATTAGATTGAATATTCACCTAAATAACAATGGCATGCATCAGTCGGGGCATTTAAAAACAAAAGCATCAAATGACAAATGTCATGAGTGATATGTCAGCTAATTAGTATTACTGAGCAGAGTGGAGGCCACACAAGGTCAGTGAAATCAGAACACGAAGGCAGAATAAGCGTTGGCATATGATTTGTATGTGTTTGTGTGTGCGAGAATGTGTGTACGATGAGAAAAATAATAAACAGGAAAAAAAAAGGAGGAAAAAAAAACAGGAAAAAATCCTCCTACCAAGCAGTTTAATCCTTTACTGGGACACTGATAGCTGTGCGTGTGCGCGTGTGAATGTGTATGTGTGTTAACATAATCTCTTTCAGAATTAATTCCTGGAAATTGAAATGAAAATGAGAAACTAAGTGTCTGCAGCAGGTCCTTTACCTCAAGGTCACCATCATAGAATTTTGGCCGTCTGCTTGTGTGTCCGTGTGTGTGTCTACGTCTGCTGTGTCTGTGTGTACATCATGGCCTGGAAAAAACAGTTTAAGATAACGTGCCAAGGTGGGCGCTGGTGCAATCAACCACTAGGACATTACTGGACACTCAGAGGACACTTTCACTCCCACATATGGGTATAAAATGTGATAATAGTTCTCAAAAATGAGACACAACCAAGAACAGTATACCTCATTTCTCCTTGAACAAATTTGTCTTTCCTCTCACTCTCTGCTACACACAGAAACCATATGTGGATTGCCCAAAGGCCAATACCGCCGATCCTTTGACATTATCATTAGATGTATCATTCCACTGTATATCCCTCTAATCCGATTGTCATTACTGCTAAAGCACAATACAGGCCATTCACACAAACGGAACTACTGCCACGCGCACATATTCAAACGGTCACAGGCTGCTGACCTACATGTGACTGGCCATAGCCCAGATTTGCTAGCAGTCACCCGAGGGGATGGGTTCAGAACTGTATATACCCATGGAAAGACTCTAGCTGACAAGTAGCACCAAAGTAGGTCATGTGGTAACCCCAAAGTACATCCAGTGCCTCCTAGGTGTGGTGCAGGGAGGATCCATAGTGCCGTGGGTGAAGCAAGGGGCACCGTGAGGGGCATGCGACTGGCATGATAGTGTGAAGGTCCCACATATCTGACAGCTCATCAAGTCGTCATTAGTCAGTAAGTCCTGGAGGTGAGGCCTGACAAAACTCCTCTTGTCAAGACATTGTCTGTTATACTGTGAACATATGGGGCCACTGTTTGACCTGGCTACAATCCACCACAGATATACTGTAGGGATACAACGGTTAAGTCCCATTCAGTTGACTCATCTAGGTTTGGGACAAGTCAATGCCATTTAGTTCAGAACTTGCACAATAAAGTATTTTTTCTTCATGTGTCATGGAAGTGGAAGGGTTAAGTCAGTGTCCAGAGTTTGACAATGTGTTGGATTCTCAATATATATCAATATTGTGACATTTTAGAAATGTCATCACCGAATGACAGGATGAACACAGACTTTAACATGTTCTAAGTATTTTTTAACAGATAAAAAGTTCGGTTGGAGGACAGAAAAGAATCGTGTAAAGGAACAACATTAACATTGATAAAAGCGATATTTTCCCACGTTGCATCTTGTTTATAAATACATCAATTCATATATATTTTTTTAAATGTAGATATTGCTCAGCCCTACACTGTGTTGGGAACTTTCCATCAGCCTTTTAGATGGAAACATAGCTCCTGACAGAAAACAGTAGGGAAGATCAACTTCACCCCAGCAGCTTTTAAACCTCTCAGTGAAAGTCAGATGGGAAAACAGACAAAGTGAGAGCAGTGGAGGTTTCATAGTGAAAGATCTGCAGCGATATGCTGTGGTGGAAGATGCAGCTGAAAAATCGAGACACTGCAGCAACAACACAGCCATCACCTCAGCAACACAGTGATGTCAAAGAGTCCGACAGTTCTCATTGCTCGGCAGGGTAACTGAAACTGTCACTGAGCCTTACATTTACTCGGAGGAGAAGAAAAGCTCCTTTTTGCAGACCTCCTCCATGAAATCGATACAAGTGATCAGCTCTCTGAAGCTGACAGAAGCAGTGAAGGAGGAACATAGTACCTGTTATTACACACCTGTCTGCCCACTGTGTGACTGAATACAACGTGCCCCGACATGAACTGAACCATGGATATTGTGGACCGTTAAATATTGGTATAACTTGAACATCAAAGCCTCTCTAAATTCACTCAGGTAAATTCATCACAGCACTACATGAGCAAACTGAAATGTGTCTTGACATTCAGGTTTGGGAAAAGGCTGCCCTGGGTCACCTCCTAGCCAATATTCACATGGCAACAAACGCCATGTGAGCTGAACACAGAAACACATGTTGGACCTTGAAAAAACCTTGCCGTGATCACAGGCTTTCCAGCCATGTTGGCAATTCTGGGTCAGGATCAACCCAACGGGTTGATCACCTCTGGTCAGTGAAGCATGACAGAGTTTGACAAGCCATGACCCAGGTTCAATCAGCGGTGGAAAACACAGAGAGACCAAGATACAGTGAGAATGGAAAGAAAGTGAAGAGACAGGATGAGGGCCAAGAGGGGAGTGCTACCCTGGCCCCCCTGATCATGATATGGGTCAGTGGATATTTTGGTTGTATTATGGTCGAGGTGTACTGGGCTGGGTGGGAAAAGCACAACCTGAACTCGTTCTGGGTCACTTGCTCATCAAATGGAGGCACATCAACCCTACAGGAGTGTGCACAGGCACCATCTGACGCACACAGAAATGTAGAATGCAGACTTTGAATAACGAGTTTTGTCATTTAGCCTGAATTTGTAGTCAGGATGAGTGTCAATGGATCAGTTTCCCCCGCAGATCAAGTCTGTGCTTATAAGCTGCTTTTCCATGCATTGTTTCAGTTCTTCAGAGACCAGAGACACTTTTAAAATCATCCAGCACATGCTTGTTGCATACAGGAATCTCTGTTTGAGGGGAAAAAAGACAACTTTTTTTTTATCTTAACACAGGAACTCCCCCAGACTCGTCTGCCTGTCCACGTCACTGGTACATGTGCTCATTGAAGCCCCTTCATATTCAATTGCAATGAAGTCAAGGAGAAAGACTGTATGTGTGTGTATAATATAGGAGTTGTCTCTATGCTTGTGTGCCGGTGGGAATAATGTACTGTGCTGGAGGCAGTGTGACCTTTTCTAGCTGGTGTACTACCCCCCCACACCCTCTTCATCCTCTCTTTTTCACACGCTTATCCTCTAGCTCACTCTCACTCACACACTCACACACATACACACACACACCGAACTGTGCTGTACTGTACTGTGTACCAACCATCAATTACTCACACCGCTTCCTGGTTTAATGGACATGGGACTTGTACAAATCATTGGATAAAGGGGTGATGGGACGGTAAGGTGCATTTGCTTTGCCTCTTCTCCTGCGGCAGAGAGGTAAAGCACATCTTGTTTCCTCCCATTTGCCTTCCTTAACATGACCTTTATGGCTGTGTGCTTCCTGAGCGCAGTTTTGCAAAAAAAAAAAAAAGAAAGAAATTGAGGGTTATGGCCTGCATGTTTAGAGGGCTCTAACTACCTGGAAATGAATAGAAGGGAGACAGCAGCAAAGAAAAACATCCTGGCTTCACGTACTGTAATACCTGGTGTGTACACTACAAATTTTCATAGTCATAATCTAATTTATGGAATACACGGTTTTTGTTCCATTGCAAGAAAGAGAAGTAAATAAAACACCATACAACTACAGAGAGCAACTGGATATATATGATGCAAATGTCAGCTTGACAGAATGAGATGTCATACAAAGAGTGACACATTGACAGGAAGAGTGAACAAAAAAGAAAGACAGCAGGGAGAGGTGAGGGTAAAGTGGGCGGGGGGAGTTAATGCACAAAAAGACTGCATCTAACCAATGTACTCCTACGAGCAGGATGCGTCAGCAGTCCATTAATGTTCCCCTACTTTCCACTAAAGGACAAAACATGGAGGGTGAGAGAGCAGGGAGAGACAAAGTGGAAGAAAATCAAAGCGAGAGAGAGCGAAAAAGAGAGATGCTGCTTTTTACCACCACAGCAATGCTGGAAAGCGTTGCCAGACTCATTGGAATGGCTGGATTTATTGCTGGTAAGAGATGGGTTAAAGGCTGGTTGCTGTGGGAATTCCACTGTCCTTCTCAGTCTTTTGCTTGGACCGCATATTCCCCTAAGCCACACAAAGCCCCAGAAAGCCACAGAACAAGAGAGTGTGAGCATTAAAAAGAGTGCAGAGGACAGCAGGAGCAAACTGGTTTTTGAAGAGGTAGATCTCTAAAAAGGTCTGAGTGCTTTGAGCTCACCCAACTACCTCAGGACACTGCAGAGAGTAGCAGCGAGGCAATGAGAGAGCATGAGAGACAGAGTGGAGGGAGAAAGAGAGAGAGGGCAAGAGAGAGAGAGAGAGAGAGAGAGAGAGAAGTGGTGCAAGCGAGAGATCCAAGCGACGCACACTCTTTTGCTGCTACAACGGATCCTTTCCACATCGACGCTACTGTTCACGTCACGCCTGTAAGCCGTGCGCTCACCCTGCGCTCGCCTTCCCTGTCTTGCTCCTCTCCCCAGTCGGACGCTGCATTACAGAGGAGCTACTGATCACCGGAGGAGAGGAGGAAAAAGATGGAAAACAAGAGGATAAAAGAAAAAAGACACAGAGAGGAAAGAGGAAACTGCGCACCACCCCTCCTCCCGCTAAACCACCTCGATCAACCCAGCTACAAACCCCCCACTCCTCGCAGCACCCCTTTCCATCCCCATCCCACTCCCCCACTGAAGAAATTGACGGATTATTGGGAAGCGCGCAGGAGGCAGGCTGCAGCCGCTACTGTGTGTGCTTTCTACTGCCGCTGTGTACTTCGCAGGGATGGTGCGTGTGCATTTGCACTTGCTTCTGTCACCGCCGTGGCTGGAGTGAGTGGCTAGTTAAGAGGAAGAGGACGCTAATGAAGGTACTTTGTGTCGCCTAGCCTTTTCAACCCCCATCGAGGGACTCAGAGGGGGAAAAAAAAAGACGAAAAGAAAAATCTAATGGACACGACGCCACTGAGAGGAAGTGAAGCGAACGGTTGTTAGATTGACCAACCGACCAACTCACTGACCACTCTAAAGTGAAGATAAGAATACAGGGAGGAGGGGGGCTTTTTTTTTCTTCTTTTTACCCAGCTTGTCTGTCTTCTCTCCTTGCGAACAATCTGCAAAGAACACTGGAAAGGACTGTGGAATTGTCATTCAACCTTCACCAGTTCCACTCCCACCTTCCTTCCTTTTCTTGTCCTTTCTGCCTTGGCTTTTGGTGCAAAAAAAACAAAAAAAACAAAAACAAAATAAATGTGCAATTGCTTGTGTGATCGCTTTTGCTATGGATACCTGGGCAAGGTGTCTAGCAGGGGGATCAATTGATGGATTCCAAGGACAAACAAGAAAAGAGGAGCCGAAAGCAAGAAGCAAGCACTGGAGCACTGCTGCTTTGGGAGCCTGACTGGATTCCCTATCTGCAATTTTTTTTTCTGATCAACAAGAAAAGGGGGAAAACAGACACTCAAGGGCCTTCGAACCTTTCTATTTGGATGTGTGGATTTACAAAAAGGGCTCTTCTTGGTTTTAGCTCTTTGGCATTGATATCTGTTTTTACATAGCAGATAAAAACGTCTTTCATTGCTTGGGATATACATACATCTGAATACCACAGCTATTTCTGATTGCAAAAAAGGAAGGAAGCTAAATATCTCAGTTGAAGGACCTGTAATAATAACTTGAGGTAGGTGTCTAGTGTTTCAACCCCTCTTTGCATCAATTTGTAACACCCTACCTTCCCTTTTGTCTTGTAATAGTTTTTGGTTGCTTAATTTACCATCATGTCCTTTTCATACACTTTTCAGAACAGCCAAGCCTCTGTATTCTCTCCTCTCCTTCTGTGTACAGCCCATGGAAATAAAAGCATTGCTTAAATAAGGACAGGTCAAGTCCTCTCGCCCAATAGCAAGCACCCAATACCTGCATTCTTACCCCGTCCTCCAAAGTATCCTTCACCTCTTTAAATCTGGTCTCATTAACAGCACTACCAGCCAGCCAACCACCTACTTGCCCTGTCCCCACAGCCCCACAACACCCACCATCCTCCCCCCCAGATGATGCTGAATTATGAATGTGCCACATCATGAGTCTCCTGGGGCGGGTAGCTGTGCATCGTGCCAGGAAAGCCGCCCTACTCTGCGTAGTCTTCCTGATGGCCCGAGCATGGAGCAGTGCCTCCCTGGCCTTGGCGGGGGCGGCGGTGTCTCAAGGACCCCAGGGATGTCCACCGCAGTGTTCCTGCAGTAGTCAGCAAGGGAAAGTTGTTTGCACTCGACGTGGCCTCACTCGTGTGCCCCCTGGCATTCCTGCCAACACACGACACCTCAATCTAATGGAAAACGCCATCGAGGCGGTGCAGGCTGACTCCTTTCGCCACCTGCACCACCTTGAGGTGCTCCAGCTTGGTCGAAATGCCATACGTCAGATTGAGGTGGGTGCGTTTAATGGACTTACCAGCCTCAACACACTGGAGCTATTTGACAACAGGCTGACAGTGGTGCCCAGTGGGGCCTTTGAGTATCTCTCTAAGCTAAGGGAACTGTGGCTGAGAAACAACCCCATAGAGAGCATCCCCTCCTATGCCTTTAACCGGGTACCCTCTCTAATGCGACTTGGACCTGGGAGAGTTAAGAAAACTCGAATACATCTCTGAAGGAGCTTTTGAGGGCCTACAAAACCTCAAATACCTCAACCTGGGCATGTGCAACATAAAGGGTGATATGCCAAACCTGAGTCCCCTGAAGGGTTTGGAGGAGCTGGAGATATCTGAAAATCTCTTCCCAGAGATAAAGCCAAGCTCCTTCAAAGGCCTGCGCTCACTAAAAAGCTATGGGTAATGAACTCACAGATCACAGTGATAGAGCGCAATGCCTTTGATGACTTATCTTCATTGGTGGAGCTTAATCTCGCCCATAATAATCTGAGCGCTGTGCCACATGATTTGTTCTCCCCGCTCAGGTACTTGGTGGAGCTTCATCTTCACCATAACCCTTGGAACTGTGGCTGTGAGGCTGTATGGTTAGCACAATGGCTAAGGGAGTATATCCCTACTAACTCCACTTGCTGTGGACGCTGTCACGCCCCTGCCAACATGAGAGGACGTCAGCTAGTTGAAGTGGATCGAGGTGAAGGGGCTGCCATTCAGTGCTCAGCTCCATTCATTGCTGATGCACCAAGGGGACTTGAACATCTCAGCAGGGCGAGTAGCTGAACTTCGTTGCCGCACTGCCCAGATGTCTTCGGTACGCTGGCTCCTACCCAATGGGACTATACTGACACATGCCTCTAGTCATCTGAGAATATCAGTACTCAACGACGGCACCCTTAATTTCTCAAATGTCTTGGCAGCAGACAAAGGCACTTACACCTGCATGGTGTCCAACGCAGCTGGGAACTCTAATGCTTCGGCCTACCTCAATGTGAGTGCAGCTGAGCTTAACACATCCAACTTGAGCTACTTTACCACAGTGACTGTCGAGGTCTTGGGGCCAACCACAGAGATGCCCAAACCTAAAACAACCACGACCACAGCTACTGCAACTGCAGGGGCCGGAGTAGCTGGAGGAGGAGAAGCAGTCATGGGGGCAACAACCACAACTGCCTCCCCTTCAGTCTTTCAACCAGTCTTTATCTCCACACCGACTGTGCTTTTACAAAGCACTGACAGCCCACAAGGTGCAGCCAAGCCATCGGCAATACCAGGACTTAAAGGTGCCACTGGCAAGCCTGGGAAGTCGGGCCCCAAGTCTGGATGAAGTAATGAAAACGACTAAAATCATCATAGGCTGCTTTGTAGCAGTGACACTGTTGGCCGCTGTCATGCTCATTGCCTTCTACAAACTGAGAAAGCGCCACCAGCAGAGGAGCACAGTGGCAGCTGCCCGCACTGTAGAGATCATCCAAGTGGATGAGGAGGACCTCCACCACCAGCGTCTGCAGCTCAAGAGGCAGCACTCACATTGCCAGAAATCCGGGATCATAACAGCATACACAAACTGGACTTTCTCAGCCACAAGACTGACTACAGCTTTCACAAACCCAAGGCAGAATACAAACCACAGCCCCGATTTCACCCTGCATAAGCCGAAGGCTGAGTATACCACATATAAGCCAAATATGGACTTCAGTACCCCCAAATCCATCCCAGACTACAGCACTCACAAATCCACTCCAGATTTTAGCCTTCATAGACCAAAGCCTGACTACAGCCCATTTAGACAGGAGTATAATACTCACAAACCTAAAGCGGAATACAGCCCCTTCAAACCAGACTTCGGGCCTCACCCAAAAGCTAGACTGGACTATAGCCCTTTCAAACCAGACTACAGCACTCATCCCAGGCAAAAAACAGACTTCAGCCCATTCAAACGAGATTACAGCACCCAGCCGAAACCTAAACATGACTACAGTCCATTAAAATCTGACCACAATACTCAGCATAAATACAAGGCTGACTACAGTCCATTCAAGCCCGGCTTTGGCACCCACCCAAGACCCAAACCTGATTACAGCCCATTTGCTGAATACAGCACTCAGCCTAAACCCAAAACGGACTACAACAACCAGAGAGCGACAACGGATGGTACCTACAAGCCCAAGGACCCTTACAACTCCCATAAACCTGCAACTGATTACAGCGCCTTCAAGACTGACTTTAGCCCACACAAAATGGATTACAGCGTCTTCAAAAGTGACTTCAGTCCCCACGCTCAAAGACATAAAATGGACTACAGCCCCCATAAGGTGGACTACAGCATTCTGAAGCCCAAATATAACACCTATAAGCCAACTGGCCATGGGGCTAAATGGACAGACAACAATGTTGGGAACTCTCTGCCTCGAACCCTGCCCAGCACCATCACAGCAATGGCTGAGCCATTTGTGATAAAAACTCACACAAAAGAAAAGGTACAGGAGACTCAGATTTAAATGGCCCACAAAAAAGATCCCACTTCTTTCCCTTGCTCCTAAGCCCCCATTCAGCCACACCCCCTCATCCTTTCCTCTTAAAATCATGCAATAGAATGCACAATAAAAAGAGGATGAAAGCAACTTTTCTGAACAGAGTGCGAACTAAAGACTGATGATTTCTTGTTGTATATGCTTATAAATATATCTATATATATATATATCTATATATATATGGACAAAATGAAACTACCATGGGCTGATGATAGAGAAACATATATTAAAAAGAAATTGAAACTATTTTCTAACTTGTAACTTCTATTTAAAACATGAGTTGTTTAAGATGCTGTCTTGACTTTGACAAATGAGGGTAGTCTTGTTTTAAAAAAGGGGCATTCTGTGTGATTTTTACACCATGCTACAGAGAATGCAGTGATAAGAGAAATATTTATACAGCGAAGTCCTTCTTTAAAAAAAAAAAAATGAAAAAGGTCAGTGACGATCTTTACAGGTTTATCTTGTCAAAGCACCAAGAATTTGTACTGTGCCAAATGTTATAAATGCAATAAAAATGATTTTTGAATAAAAAAGAAGCATTAGCGAAATATGTTTTCCCCTTTCCCCTTCTCCTGGTGTATACTGTAACGATCAGACAAATGCTTTAGACACTGCAGTAAGATGCTGCAGCTACACCTTAACCCTGCATGTGCTGAATGAGTCAGGCAGAAGAAATCAGTGCAGAATCTGTGCTTTCTTGAAAAATCCGCAATCACACAGTCCAGAAAGGAAAGTGCAATGTTGTGTTTTTAAGGCGTAGCTGGTCACGAGAATGTTTTTAATGTAAGTTCTTGAACATGTTCAGAGGTTGCATGAATGAATGAATGGTGTCCACAGACAAGTAAAGAAATTGAGTGCACGTATAATAATGCTAAATTAAGTGCTGTTCACCAAAGCAAGTGTTGCTCTTTTTGTATTTAACAGATGATGCTATAAATCATATGTGTAATCAGTGGAAAAAACAGATTGGGTGACTAAAAGGTACCTTGCCAAAAAACATAGATTCTCATTTCTCTTTATATTGCAGTGCCAGCTGTTGTGCCTTCATCTATCAATACGGGGGCTTTTTAAGGTGACAAACCCTTTTGGGATTTGCCATTTGATTTTTTTTTTCTTCCTGGCAATTACATTTCTCAATCATAATAAAGTCTCAAATCGTTCTGCCCAACACAGAAAGATAAAGGATATGCAGTTGGTAACATTAAGACTACAAACTGTTTCTTTTGCTCTTCTCTTATTTGACACACAATGTGAGGCAATATGTCAAGCACTAACATCCATCTTCATGTAAAAAGGCAAAAAAGACAGCTTACTGCGATAGAAGTAAGTAATATGTCGACACATCTATCCTATTTACTCCTGCATAGCTGCAGAATTACAATCTCTAGTGATGCATGGCGTCATCACGGTTACAGGCCTGAATGAGCGAGCAAAGCGGCCTAGGAGTGCAGCTCATGACACCAGTTTACATAACCGGTGACAATCAGGTTTTATCTCATTTTGGTTTAGGGGGCAGAAGTACAACAGGGTGTGAATAAAAAGGAGACGTTGACATGGCCCATCGTAAACAGTGCTGTGGTTCGCTGAGAGCTTATGATGTTCTTAACCTGCAACAGAGGCTGTCAGAGGAGAGTGATGTGTGTTGGTGAGGGTGACTGTGCAGCTCTGAAATGACAAGAGGAAGAAAGTGAATCACTGAAAAGAGACTGCGTGCACACTTGCATGTTTATGTAACGTTAAGCAATGTCAGATGATATCTTGTGTTTGGAAAGATGTTTGAAGACAGCACTGGCTGCAAATGTGATGGTTGAATCGAAACTGAACAATGGGCTGCGACATTGTTATAGGCTAAGACTGACACGATGACCTCAATGTGCTTTTAAGAATGACAATGGCACAGTCCTGCCGGTAAGGGAGTAGGTAAAGCTGGACTGTGCTGGAGCTGTGTCAACTTACATAGGAGGGAAACAGCAAGTGATGATTTGCATGTAATCAAATAGCAAGCCAATTACGAACATCATGAATGAATGGCAGTGGTTTGCATCGCAAGTGGTCACGATTTAATTATGTCCCAGTAAAAATGAGATATCTACTACCCAACAATAATTGACATTGAATAGGGCTGATAATAAGCCACTGCGACTGCTCACAAAATAGCATGTTACGTGATTCATGATGAATTTTGGCAAATATGAGAATGTATTAAATAAGTCAGATGTCTGTATTTGTCTCTCTCTAAAAGTGAGTGTTGAGCATGTGTGGTTACTCTGAACAACTGGGATGGAATGAGAGCTTCCATAGATTAGGAAGTGCAATGCAGTGGCATCAAGCGAAAGAGAGAAGAGAGAGGCAGGGGTTATCAATCCAAACCTTCAATTTAAATCTCGCATTTCATTTTACACAGCTGTTTTGTCACCATGCTGACTCATCTCAGACAGTATGTCTTCCTCTCCCACTCCTGTTGTTTACTCAGAATTGTTTTGTAAGTGGTTGTAATGTGAAGCCTGTGAAAGGACATGTGTTCAGACAAGTGAAAGGAAGTAGGCATCTAAATGGAATAAGGTAAATGGGTTAGATTAATTGAAAGCTGCTGCATGATCAGATACATTAGGCATTAAACTGTGTGATGGCATGCTGTCATAGCTCGGACATTCTGTGCTGCATGGAGCTTTTGATCCAACATTCTGCTTGATGTCAAAGTACGGTTTTATGTGTGGTAAAAACAATGCAGCGCTGTGCGATATACAGCCACACTGATCAGTGACGGCAATGGGGTATGGGGGTCATCCGTCCAAAAAGCCAGCCAGTAAATGGCACATACCTTCATCTTTAGTGATTTTTTTAATATATTTCATACATATGTTATAGCTTATTTTATTTATTTGCTGTGTACTTCATTAGAAATCATGAAGCCTTTTGGAAAAGGAATCATGGCAAGGTGCACTTATTCATGTACAGCTCACCCAGCCATGGGAAGGAGAGAAAACAGAAGACGTGAAAACAGGCAGAAAATAAGTAAAGCAGAAATTTGGATGTAGGGTATTTCAATGATAATGGGAGTTAAGCAGTTTGGGCTAGAGAGAGGACAGGCTTTAACCGCCATCTGAATAACAAGGTATGCAGTGAGTGATGAGGCATAAGTAGATGAGGAGATTGATGATAGAAGGAATACTAAATAGGACTCAATGTAACAACTCCAACAGAGTAAAATTGAGGACAGGAAAAAGGAACCAGGCATGCGAGGATTCAAATACAATTGGCATGATAAGAAAAAGAAGCACTGCGGTTCAGAAAGCAAGTGGATGGGAGGTAAGAAAGGGAGCGTCAAGGCGCTTGGGGAAGGAGAGGAGCAAATGTGATGCAAGAGTGCCAGCTACAGATGGAATGGGGGGATAGATATAGTTTGGCCATCATGGCTCCCACATGATCCGTGAATGGCCTTGCCTGCACCACATGGGGTGTGATGGGGGGGCCGTGGTGTGCGTGCGTGCGTGCGTGCGTGTGTGTGTATGTAGGGTGTTACCATAGTGAAGTGCAGTGGATGAGAAGTGATGATACCAGTAATGGACCGGACCACTGGGGGTAGTTAGGGGAGGGAGAGCGGTGGATGAAGGCAGAGGGGAGAGGCAGATCAGGGGGTCAGCACAAATGGAAGTAGAGGGACGATAACGGCCACAGTGTGCATGAGTGTTGACCAAGAGGACACTAAAATGAACAGGTCAGAGCACTTAAACCAAACACAAACCATGTTGTTTGTGTCATATTTGAAGAGATTGTTAGGACAATTGAAAGCCCAAATTAATTTAAATAACTGAAGCACAGAAGAGGGGTTCAATAAATTAGTCTTCTATTAGATAACAAGCAAGTAATCCATTTCAACCTATATTCCAATACAACTACTCAGCTAGCATAATAATAATTGTGCATTATTTCAAATTCAGATGTTCTCCATGGTTGGAATTGGTTTTACATGCAGTTTAGATTCCAACATTAGAACATGTCACATTGGCTCAGTGACAATCCAAGTTTATTTATTTTCTCAAACACTTTTAGACTTCTGCCCTTTCCGCTGTTCAAATAATTGGACTGTACAAAGTGCCTTGTGTGTTGAGATGCATGTGTTTATTTCTAAATGATCATCTTTAATTCTTGCAGGTCTTGCTGGATTAGCAATTCTGACTGAAAAAAAATTTACTCTAATTTCATTTCAACTGTGATTGAAATACGCTGTTTGTGCAGCACCTATTTGCAGTTGACACATGTAATGACTTTTTATGGTTAATCTGCTAATGGAGCAGCTTTAAAATTGCATCACTAGTTTATTCTGCACATGATTTGTAATGCAGAGTGCATATTTGTGTGTGTGTGTGTGTGTGTGTGTGTGTGTGTGTGTACACTAGCCAGTGGACTAGTGGAGCAGACAGGAGGCTATTCTAAGCAGGCCTGGGGAGCATGCTGCCTTGTGAGTCAACATGAGTCAGGGCCGGAGAATTGTTTAGACCTAATGTCAAACAAAGGAAGTGGATATGGATGCAGAAGCCTGATGTCAGAATTTTACTTCAACCTCAAAAAAAGATTATTTATTTCTTTTATTTGTTTGTTATTTAATGTTACAACTGGATGGGTTCTCAGAATAGCCAGTTACAGAAACAGCTGGCTGACACTGAATCAGTAAAAGGAGAATTAAGTGTTGGGTCTAGACATGGTCAATAGGCAGAGTACCCAAGCAGAATGGCTGGCACTATATGGATGAATTCAATGAGGCTGTTGATAACTTGACCCTTTTTAGGAGAATGATCATTGTTAATGGACAATGTCTGCTATTTATCAACCAGATGATGCATTTTAGGCATTGAAGACGGCTCATATCTGTAGTTAGGAATGTCCAAATTTGATGTATATATGTGTATTTTATGTGTAACGTCAAAACACAGACGGGGAAAAAAGGGAAATGAAAGAAAAGGTGAAGGAGAACGCCGCAGAGTCAGGTTAGTGTTTGCTGGGGCCTTTTCCTTTGACAGTTTAAATGGATTGCAAACAGCCATATTGGGTGACCAGCTGGTTGTGTGATTTTTGTTGATACTGAGGTCAAAAGATGTGGCTGAAAAAAAAAACATTTCATCAGAGAACACAGTACTTCTGGCAATAAGCCCAGTACTATCAAAGATTTAGTGTTCATTAGGTCCCAATCCAGCAAATTCAAGATTTTGCTCCAAAAACACAGTGATTGGCAGGTGGGTGGTGGGAGCTATTTGTACCATCAGGAGGACCACTCAAGTGTGTTACACACTGGCAGACTTTATTGCCCTTTTGGGTGGTGAAACATATCCCTGTTTTCCTAGCAAGCTGACGATGAAGCCTCACTTTAACGATCCTGTCCAGTGGTTGAGGTTGGTGTGTGTGTGTGTGCGTGCGTTGTAATTCAAGTCCACTGGGAGCAGCAAATGGGGCAGTGAGACATGGGGGAGTGGGTTGAGAGGGGTTGTGTGTGCTTGCGAACACAGATAAAGACACAAACACACACGTGCAGACACACAGAGGTATGAGCATACACGTGGGCAAAAACAAACTATTGACCATAAACTTTAATGCTTGTAAGATTTATGGCCAGAGAGAAATGATCACAGGCCAGTGGCAGCTGACTGCGCTCAGGATCCAGTCTCATCCGCTCAGTAAAAAGCAGGAATACATATTCAAAAATGTCTGCTTCAGATCTATCAAATGGTATTTTGGGGTCCATAAATTTACAACTTGCTCAGTCTCCACTATTCTGCTTCTGTAGAACACTGAGATTTTTTTTGTATTATATATAAATTGAAATATCTGGTTGTTATTCTATTATTTTTTCATAGAATTATATAAGATGCATGAATAAAAAATTGCAATACTGTTTATGATATTCTCATGAGAACCAGTCAATATAATCTTCAGCACCTGTGATTTCTTCTTCCACACAAACAGGCTGTTAAATCATGTGGCAGTTACGCACTGAGGAAAGGCAGGATGAAAAAAAAAACAGAAAGCTAAGGAGATTGATGTTCCATCAAACAAGAAAGGCAAGTTTCGAGAGCTACAGAGAATGTTCTGAGATTTAATCTTTCCTAGGATAAAATAATTACATATCTAAGTGTAGACATTTTGGTGATTGTGGAGGAGTGGAAGTGGGGAGACAAAATGGCTTCCGGATTTGTTTGCAAAATTTTTAAGTGACGAACAGACCAAATTAAAACAGTGGATTTAGGTTTAGTTCTGGTTTGAAAGTCAGGTCTGGTGTAGGAGATTAAACCAGGCATATGTTAAATTAGCCAAACTTGTGTAAGTTCGTCTTGTGTCTTTTGGCAGTGAGGAATAAAGACATTTGAGTTTGTCTATAAAAAATATGTCAACATTTCCAGGCAAGCTGAAATCACGGCAACGTCTTTTGCTCTCCTCTATTCTCTGGTCATATAAACACATGATGCTTCGTAGTATAAATGAAACCCTCAGTTTGTGTGTCAGATGCACATAAGTAAATGACAGCGACAAAGAGCGATATGAAGCTGATGGAGACTGATAAGACAAACATTTGTACCACATTTAAGAGTCTTCGTTCCATAGCAACTGCACACAGATGTGGAAAGGTCCCCCTGACCATGATCTGGACCAAGAACCAAAAGTTTCTGGTCCAACCAAAAGAGTCAGACTAAACTGGTCCACTGGTATTTATGCAGCGTGACAGTGCTGCATAAATAACAGTGGCAAAAACACAGACCTTGGTTCTGACTCTTCAAGCCCCCTAACACTACTAGCTGTGTGCCAGCGACTGCCAGAGAAAACGTGCGGCACAGAGCACAGAATGGCCCATGAAGGCCACCGTAAGATGAAAGCTCTGATGAGCTGCATGAACGGCTGCAGCTTGGGAAAGGAATCTGAAGCGCTGTTTGTGTGTCTATCAGCGTCTGATCTTCAGAGTGAAAACAAATCAACAGACAACTTTTGTTTACACTTTTTTTTTCTGGTCAGAGGGCATTTTGCAGTGTTCCTGCCACTATATTCAGCTCAGTACTCTCTATGGGGGAAAAGAGGTCCAAACAGTGTCCGTTCTCACACAGCAGCTAAGCTTCCCACCACGTTGCCTGACATGTAAAGAGTAATGTAACTACACCCAGTGCTGGCTTAGACCACAAAGACTTGGACAGGTGCAGGCCTTTGTGGCCTCCAAAATCATCATATACATTTCGCCAATTTTCACACCATCTGCTCCAACATCTGAGCTCTCGCACTGCAGGCATCTGAGTGAATGTGATGGTTGTTCAACATTTACCCTAAAAAATCTGCACATGCATCAGAAGTGGATCCACAATTCTTAGTGTGTCAGTCGGAGTGACTACAGGTAAACTGTACCAGGCTAACTGTGCAACCTCTGCTTACAATCTAATCAAAGTTTAGACCACCTGCAGTGCAGTCAGCAACAGTTATATCCAGGAGCTGCTTATTAAAGTCACCTAAGACAACACAATAACTTTACTTCTCAACTACAAAGGGAATAAAGTGCATAAAGAAAAGTGGTAGAAATTATAAAATATATACACATAGCTTGTTAAACTAAAAGTGGGCCGATTTAAGCCAGAACATAAATATATGAAAGGATTGGTACAATTAAATTCCCTGATACAATTGCAATGACACTAATCATTTAGCACAGATCCATTTTAGTCTTGTGGGAAGTAATGACTTTAAGTTATACATGTGCAATAAAGGTATGCATTGAATTTATTAACGATAAATGTTGTGTGCGCATGCTCTTCTCTCCCAGAGGTCTATCACAGGCTGTTTTGCCCCAGGATGAGCACGACCTCGGTGGCTTGGCGGATGTACAAGTACCTGCCCAACAGGGGAACCGATAATTAAGACAACGAGGACTACTGCTCTTCTCCCCGCACCGCTCTCTTGTCACTCACTCGGGCCAATTACATCAGACGAATCAAAGATGGATAGGAGCTTGGATGTAGGCTTGTGTTGGTCCATGAACTGCAGTTTGTTGTTGAATAGTACAACTTCAAACCCTCATCTCAGACTTAGTATTTTCAGCTCTATATATTCCTATGCTGCCTCACTGGATGTTTTGGGTTGGGGAGATGGCATAGGCATCAATTTTGGGGCATGGGGGACATGTATCCACTACTTTTCATCAAGATTCATTTTGTACCGACAATATGAAACTATGACAACGAAAGAAGAGTCGTGCCATCATGGCGTTTTTTCTACAACATAGACATTTCAAACCAAACTGACGCCCATGAGAGACAGTATTACATAAGAATCACGTGTTGGCAAATGAGTGTTCAGACCAGTTTGACACCAGTTTTCCTTATTGGATCATTTGTCCCACCAATACCATGAGACATTTAAAATGAAGACCATATAAGGAAATGACACTGAAAGAAGGTCATAACCAAAAACAGTGATGAGAGGATGGAGATGGAGCAGAGGAGATGATTACAATGAGGTATAAAGGGAAGGTGGCTGAGGATTTACAAGAGGAAAGGAGAGGAGGAGTGGGGAGAGAGAAGAGCTGGGGGTAGAAGAGACTTGGCAAGCGCTCACCCTCCCACTCTGCTGGCAGCAGCGGCACAAACTGTTTGCTCACAGCAGTACATGCGTCTATTAGTATTGTTCCAGGAGATAATAACGCTGTGTGTGTGATTTTGTGTGTGTATGTGTATGTTCAGTTTTTCAGCCAAATAGAGCAAATGGGTAGCGATGAGGTGGCAGACGAACAATATGGGGCGGTGGTAGAAAATGTACGAAAAACCGTGGTGTGAGAGCCGTAAGCGCTAAGTGTCAGAATTATAGGAACACCAGAGGCTGAGGCGCTAATAGCAACATTGTCATGAGCTACGACAACTCTTGCTAACATGGGACATGCTTGTCTGTAGTGACTGAATGCTAACCAAAAAGAAAGGGTTTTATCCTCATTAGAATTCTGGATCATATTTCACTGTTTTATGTTTCAGCTACTCTTAGAGAGAAATTAATGAAGTCTCTGGGGAAATAATTTGAGATTCAAGAGCTGGTAGAACAGAAACCTACCTCTCACTCCCAAATCTTGCCCAAATGTACAGAACAAGGCGTGTGTCAGCATCATTAAGCAGCGATTTATGAAGATGACATCCACTCCAGATTGCATTAAAGACATTACTTCATTGGCAGAGAGTCAGCCCAGCAAATGAGACATCAAATGTGTTGAACTGTAGGTCTTTGTGAAGTGATGATTACCTTTCAGCAAGCCAACCGAACATACACAGCAGCAGAAACACTCGCACTTTAAGATGGATTCAGCTGGCAACAAAAGCATTTCAAGAAAGCCGCAGTACCCTGGCCAGCCTTTCTTGGAACTTCGCTGGCACATTCAGAGAGAGATTCAGCCAGTAAAAGGTTTAAAGAAACGATATTTCTATAGCCGGCCTCAATTGAAGCTATGTACACATACGCACTGTCTATCGCCCACGTCTGCCATTAGCTTTATCTGTCTGGAGTCAAAGCTGAGAGCCCAATCCCCATTGGTTTTTCAGAAGGGGAGGAAAAAAAAAGAAAAACGATTTGTTCTTCCCTTTATGTCCCCAACTCTCCTCTGGGAGATACCTAGAGAAAGAAAGGTGGGAGGAGCTGCTGATCGCTGACACAGCCGCTGAGATAACCCAGTCTTGTTGGAAAGGGACATAAAGAAAAGGAATGAGAGATGGAGGCTGATGCTGGCTGTGAGTGCGTTATGCTGGGGTAAGATGGTAAAGGATTACTAGGGAAAATCTCTCCTCTTTTCGGGCTTCATTTCACAGTTATTTACTCTAATCTTTGAGAATATATTCCATCTTTGCCAGTGCATGCATGAGCATGCATGCATCGGCAAACGGCGATGAGAAATAAAAGGACAAAAGGTCTCAGTGTGAAGCTGTGTCTCTAGACAATAGGAATGCCAGTAACTAAGGACATCCATGGATACTGAAGCAGGGGAAGATGGACAACAACGTCCTTTTTCCAAGTTTACATCCTTTTTGGTATCTCCTCCTCTAGCAAACTGAGCTGATAATAACATATGTTGACAAACTCCTGGCCACTGATTGGTCAGAGTGAGAGGGACGTGTGTGTGTTTGTGTGTGTCACACATAAAACGGCGTTACGGCAGTCGTTCCTGGGATGGTCCCACATAGGTCGAGGAGATACTCAACTGAAATGGAGGACAAAGTGTCTGGTACCAAAACTGAGAAGCTGGAACAGTGTAATGAAAAAGTGTCAAACATGTCCTTTAACAGTTTGGAACCAATAAAGGAAATGAATAAAGATGAGAAAATACACTTTTACACAAGACCAGATGTGGTATTGTTTTCAACACTGCGGACCAGGCAACTCAGATGTGTAGCAACTGTTGTCAAGGGAACAATTAGCATGATGGAGAGGCTGGTATCAGCTTTGTTCTCACCTGTCTGCGTGCAAATGCTGACCTTCTTGCAGGAATGTCCATGCAAAAATGAGAGAAGAATTCCTGAACATAGGCTGCATCATAAGATGAAAGCAGAATTACGAAAGCTACAAGTAGCTGAATGACTGCAAAAAGCAAAAACAAAAAAAAAAACATCAATATACAACTTCATTACATCTATTTGATGAGTGCATGTTGAGAGGGGGGGACCTGGTCAGAATAGTCAATACATTACACTCTGGTGACACAGTTCTCAACAGAATGAGATCAATCTAAATATCAATAAAACAAAGTGCTTTGAGCGATTTCCTCAAAGGGGCTCATAAGATATTCAACTGACATATGTTGAAGGACACCAAGTGTTTCTAGTGCTGTACACTATGTGGGTCAATGTGCCACAATGAGAATTCATTGAGGAGATTCTATTGTTATATGTCCCGTTTGCCAGTCATTGGGAATCCCAGCTGGATGTATATACACACACACAATTTGTGGAGAAAAATGAAACGGAGGGAAGAAGTATCAGGCACAAAAAAAGTTTGATGAACAAGACATGAGTTGATGAGTTGGTATAACTGATTAAATATTCGCTATTTCCGTTAGGTTCTAATCTGAGTGTGTGAATTACTCTGTACTGACATGCATATGTAAGTATCAGATACTAAGGATCCACTGTAGCCCCATCAGACTGAGCTGTCTAAATGTGTAAAATGAAAATAAATGTTTAGATCCATTTAACATAGTGAAAAAACAATTTGTGACATTGGCTTCGGATGTAGATATGAGACGTTTCCTCCCTAAAAAGGCCGAGACAATGAGTCAAGACATTGGTGTTGTGAGACAGAGCATCATATCTCCATCGGTGTGGGTTCACTGCTAGGGCACCAACCAATGGTCCCAGGTGTTTCAGTCTACAGCAAGGTGAAAGTGATAAAAGAAGAAATTATACTGATACAAGTGATGAAGGAAAAAAAAAAAAACATCTGATGGCATTTGTAGCCTATTTTCGGTATAATGTCAAGTTCAGGTTGAAATAAACAGAGCAGGGCAAAGCTGCACGTGTGTTACGGTTAAAGAGCGTAACCTTTTGAGCCCGGCTCAGAGGAGATCACTGAATGGAACAGGCACACATACAACGCAAGAGACAAAAGTCCCCTGGATTTAGTGAGGAATATAAAACACAGCAAAAATTGTAAATCAAGGCATATTTAGAAAGAAAAAACACAAAGCGGCCTCATGGGTCAAAACAAGAGATGAGAGTGTTGATCGAAGGAAGAAAACGATTTTTCAACCCCATTAAAGCCGGGATTCTTCTTCTCTGCTTGGAAAAGGAGATGTAACAAGTGAGTTTCTTCCCATTTTCCTTGTATATTAAACTAATTAACTATCCAATAACATACGACTAGCAGAGACATTTGGTGATGAAATTGGTCCGTCTGCCAGTTGATTATTGAGCTACCGAGAGGGGCCAACCCTTCTGGCAACGTTCAATACGAGTAGTGTGTCGCACCCACCCACCTCTGGGTTTAAATAATGAATTCTTTGTTTTTCCATTGTTTTACAATTTCCAGCCACCGCAGTCTGGACTGGATGGAATAAGGACAGAAAATGTAGCAAATGAAACTGTTTTTATTGGAACAGACTGGTGAGAAATAAAAGTTGAACGAGAGAAGAGATGCCAGATAATAGCACAGGTGTAGACAGAGTAACTACCTGGAGCCTCTGCTATTCACAACAATCAGTGTGTATCTTTATTTTCTCTTCAAGAGGCAAATACAGACATGGTGGAGAAATGAACGGCTTCTTTTCTTGTCATTTCAATCATTTGTGAAATATGTTGGGTCTCTTGGCCTCAGCTTCCACAATTCATGAAACATGTTTTGTCTACATACACGCTGACGGCCCACATTGTCCGCTCTCCTTTGCTTCTCTTGCCATCACTCACTGTTACAGCTTTTAGTGGAGAAGCGGCAGAGATGTCGACCAATATGTGCAAAGACAGGTGAAAAGGAGAAGACGCAAACGGAGCGATTTAAAACAGTTGAACACAGTGATTTACTGTGAGATCGGCGCAGTGTCGGTGCAGGAGAGCATTATTCAATAGCCCTCGCTGACACGGAAGAGTACTGCATTGCCCTTCATGTGGAGAAAAGGCTAAGAGGATTCAGCTGGTCCCCGAGCGCAGTGTGGCTGTGTCTTTGATAATTTTGCAGGCTATGCTTATCAGAGTGGATGGCGAAGTTGCAATTCCATCAAACGCACACGTTAAAGCGCAAGGTCGTTGTCATAAAACGAGTTGGGGCGATAAAGCAGCGAGCAGGTTTCTCCCCTCTTCTCATCTCTCTATCACTATTCAGGCCCATCTATCTCTCAGTCGTTGTGATGTGTGAATGCAGTTATGTGGGTCGCCCTATTCACCTTCAGGCTATAATTCGTGTTTTCTTGGGGCAAAGCTGTCCAAACTGACACAAAACAGGAACTATGAGTCACGGCAAAAAAATAATATAAAAAAAAAAAATAAGCAGTGACACAAATAAGTCCCAAATGTAGGCAGACAGAATTAATGAAAATGTCAATTAAAATTATTTTCCCCAAAGTCAATAAAAAAAAAAGTGTGGATTGTCTTTTCACCACACTATTGAATCATGCAAAGAAACCAAAATGCAAACGTGTGTGAACCTAACGACACAAAAATAACTAGAAAAGTGCTCTGTGAGCGCGGACCTCCACAGAGCAGCCCGTTTCACCAAATATTTTCGTCCTCCATTCATGTTATCTCCTCTGATAAATCCATGATCATCATCAATCATGCCTTTGTCACTAATAGTCAAATACTTATTAAAAGTTATTAAAATTATTATGGGCTACCTTGTTACACAAATCATGCTCTCTGAGCTCGATAGTTCTTTGTGTTCTTTGTTTTATTTTTTATTTCTAAAATAAAAACCTAACCTGTTCCTGGCTGGGCTCAAACCCCCAACCTTTGGGTTAACAGCCGTACGTACCAACCACTGCTCCACAGACAGTCCACTGCTGCTGTTGTTAGAGTTCTATACACAGATGCAGAAAATGTCCATATCTCACAATGAGTACGAATCCTTCAACAGATTCCCGGATGCGGATGCTTCCAGAACATGAACAACATTTAATCATTTGGTCCTGGTCTATTATCAGCATTTACTGAACATTTTATTTAAATCAGTGCATAACTTTAAGTTCTTTTGCTAAAAGAGGTTGTGTTTTTTTGCATTGAATGGTGCATACTTATGCTTTCAAATGTACTATCTGGGGAGGGTGTGTGCACGTATGAACCTTAACACAAATAACTGTATGATGTTAAAAAACATGAACATTTCTGCTCCACATACAGTCAGACTGATCATGCTGCTCGACTTGTGACGCAGCTATGAATGAATGGGGACACATCTTGTCTGTGGCTATAGAGCAGCAGTAATGTGGATATGGGGCTGCCGTCTGCACTCGTGGTCTGTTTAACTACAGTGTGTTGAGGAAGAAAGAAAGGACCCAAGGGGCAGTTCACTGTCCCCGCCGTCTGTCTGTCTCGCTGACCAGGAAACCACACCATGAATTATTCATCAGCATCCGCTCTCAGACGCAGTTTGCATGTCTATGACAGGGCACGACGGAGAAAAACAAGTTGTGTAAATCGACACATACATGCATGTTTGCACAGAGGGGCCATTATGGATAGAGTCGTCAAAGGTGTGTGAGACAAACAGGAAGAGACTTTGTCAAAGACTGATATGCGGTACTTGTGTAAACGGCCTCATGCCAAAATAATTCAAGCGTGATTGAAAATCAATGTGAGAGCATGGAGGCTGCAGAGAAATCCAATTCTGTCCTGAGGCCCCGAAAGGCAAAATAAGATGCATAAGAGAGGCTCAAATACATGAAGGATGCTTCCTGTGTATGTGTGAAGAATGCTAAATGAATTATCTGGGCTGCACTGACCGCAGATGTGCACAGACCATCAACCAGCTACAACTCAAACTACAATCACAAAGAAACCGAAATCCTCATGATACAACAAAGGTGTGGGCTTTATTAGCATTGGGTTCCATTAGCAACAGGAGCACAGAGCTCTTGAGAGGCAGACATTAGCACGGCATCTGTGATTCTGTGATGCCACGTTGTGCTGTGACTCAGAAACACAACGCAACCTGCTGCTGGTCCAACGCCAGGCTCTGCCACCACCCATCGCTGGCAGTGGGGCGCACACAGTATTCATGTCACAACGGGTGTGCTAGTTTACAGGGAAGGAGGGGAGGTGTGGTTTTAATCACATCTGGACTACGTTGAGGACACCTAGCAGAAGGTAGCACCAGGTAGACAAAAGGCCACGGCAGAGAAACAAAGTGTGTGTGTGTGTTTTTATTAATTATGGCAGCCACGTACTCCATCTTTTGAAATGAAGCTCAATATAAGGTGAAATTAGGCATTGCTAAACGGCTGTGAAAAGATTTAGTGGGTATAAACTGTCAATAACACAGCACAAAGACTCCAAAGCAGATGTTCTTGCGTCAAGAGTCAGGCACACAGGAGTGAATTCGATTAATGATGTGTATCTTATTTTTCAATCTCAGGATCCATCTGCTACAAACAACATCTGGGGGCTAACAGCTAAATTTGGGAACTTGTGGTGACACCAGCAGACATCTAGGACGCAACAAGGAAGTTGGCTAATGGCTGATAGTGTGGGAAAGAACGGATCTTCAGTGCAGAGATGACGTCGACTACTACACCATCACACGATGCTGGTCGATTTCAGAGATGTTTTGGAATTTTTGTCGATACAGATGGAAGCTGCTGAAATTATTATTTTTATTTAATGATAATAAATATCTTATCGGTTGTGCGTTTTTATTTTTATTTTGTCACCGTAGGACAGTGTGAAACAGTGTGAAACAGTGTGTCAGAAGCTGACAGAGGACCTTGTTGCTGGAAGTTGGACCACCAAGTTATTCTATTTACTTTTAGTCACCATATTTGATTGTTTTTGCTTTCTGGGTCCTCCATGTACTCCTCCTGTACTTATTCTTGTTGTTCTGCTGGAAATGTGAATTTGTCTTGGAGATAAATAATAAAAGTATCTATTCATTATCCAGACTGAATAACGTCCTTGAAATCTTGAAGATGCTATGTTCATATGTAGTCGTGCTGATACTGTCCGCTGGTCACAGGAAAACTCAAAATCACAAGTAAACAATAAGGCTTTTGTTGTAATTTGTCTAGGTCAAATGTATACAGTGGTAAATGATTGTCGCTTTGGGCTTAAATGAAAATAAATAAAACAGCCCTTGCATCTCATCCTCCAGGCTCCATTTATATTTGTTTTTCCTTAAATGGAAAACAAACGCGAGTGAGACAATCATTTTGGTGAGACAGAAAAAAGTGGTTGGGGCAGAACATCGGATGGGAGCAGCCAGAACGAATGCGGTCAGTTCACGGAGGTGGATAACAGCACCGTATACTGCTCACTTCACCCACTTCACTTGGCCAATCAAAGCACCTGCTTTTTCTTTTTTTTTTGGTGATAATTACCCCTAAAATGAAAAAGATGATTGAAAATAAGAAAACCATCCAACAGATGCGAAGGGATAATTGTGCACGTTCCAAATGAGTCAGCTCATTGTGAGCGTCAAGACTTTCACCTTCCAGATGTCTCAGCAGGCATCAGGAATCGTTTAAATATTGTCTGACTGACTTATGTCTTTTAATAACACCGCACTACGCCACCAATTATGTCCCATCTCGAGCTGACTCATCCAAGATAAACAGTTTTAATGGAGCCGAGTTTTTCCCTCCTGGTTCGGCTGTCCTTTTGAAGTTACCACCCAAAAGCAAACCGAAAAAAGAAGAAAAAAAAAAATCAACAAAGGCTCAGCGACTGAGATAGTGAATGGATGTCTTTGTCAATGGGAGGTGAGAAAAAATTAAATGGAAGGCATCAAAAGACGAGGAACGAGGGACGTCTGGGGAGTTGTGTTTACCAATGCGTTGTTGTTTTTTTCTTCAGCGTGTGCTGCGGTTCAGCTGCATGCTGCGAACAGGAGCAGTGTTCTGTCAGAGATTAAAACTACAGAGAGTGTGGGGGGGTATGTGAAGGAAAGAAGTAAGGTATAAAGGAAGAGAGCAGAAAACACAAAAAGTGATTTTTGAAAGGAAGGAGCCTGAAAATGGAAGAAATCTTCTGCGACAGAGGATCACCTGAGATGCAGCAGTAGCGGCAGAGGCAGCGGGTACGGGGGTGGTGGAGGGGTTATAAATAGAGGAGACAGAAAACCAGGGCTTCTCCCCAAACTGCATGCCACATTAATTATGCCCGTCCGCATCAGGAGAAATTAAGACACGGCTCGTGTGGCGGTTTAGGGGGAGAAATCCAGAAAGCTGGGAAAAAGAGGGGAAGAAATGTAGGACTGGACAGCAAAGAAAAAGCAGCAGTGGAAGAAGAAAAGGAATCAGATAAATACCAGAGAGGAAAACTGTGCTCATGCCAGCGCGCAAACTCAATTTCGAAGCAGACAAGAAAGAGGGATTATTTAATTACAGAGCAGTGGAAATATGGATGTCTGGAAACAACGGACCATTGAGTCAACATGTCATCAGATCAACAGAAAAACTTCAAATGGCTGTTGACCGCAGTGAGTGACAAAAGTGTTTTATGAATGTGAATGAATCCGCCGTCAGAAGCCAAAGCATCATGTGAGAAAATCGTCTGGACCGTGTCAGAAAGCCGCTGCAATCAGACGCTATTCACAGAGGAATCAGGGAGCTGAATCGCATGCTAATGAAATGAATGACGCATATTCA
>NW_027615387.1:40000-45795 GCF_965212315.1 Lampetra planeri | reverse complement strand
GGTGTGTGTGAGTGTGTGTGTGTGCATGGTGTGTTGTGCATGGTGTGTGTGAGTGTGTGTGTGCATGGTGTGTGGGTGTGAGTGTGTGGTGCATGGTGTGTGTGCATGGTGTGTGTGAGTGTGTGTGTGCATGGTGTGTGGTGAGTGTGTGTGTGTGTGCATGGTGTGTGTGGTGCATGGTGTGTGTGTGTGCATGGTGTGTGTGAGTGTGTGTGTGCATGGTGTGTGTGCAGTGTGTGTGTGCAGGTGTGTGTGCATGGTGTGTGTGGTGTGTGTGTGTGTGCATGGTGTGTGAGTGTGTGTGTGCATGGTGTGTGTGAGTGTGTGTGTGCATGGTGTGTGTGCATGGTGTGTGTGAGGTGTGTGTGTGTGCATGGTGGTGTGAGTGTGTGTGTGCATGGTGTGTGTGTGCATGGGTGTGTGTGTGGGTGCATGGTGTGTGTGAGTGTGTGTGTGCATGGTGTGTGTGCATGTGTGTGTGAGTGTGTGTGTGCATGGTGTGTGTGTGAGTGTGTGTGCTGGTGCTGTGTGGTGGTGTGTGTGTGCATGGTGTGTGTGCTTGGGGTGTGAGTGTGTGTGTGCATGGTGGGTGTGTGTGTGTGTGCATGGTGTGTGTGCAGTGTGTGTGTGCATGTGTGTGCATGGTGTGTGTGTGTGTGTGTGCATGGTGTGTGTGTGTGTGCATGGTGTGTGTGGGCATGGTGTGTGTGAGTGTGTGTGTGCATGGTGTGTGTGAGTGTGTGTTGTGCATGGTGTGTGTGCATGGTGTGTGTGTGCATGGTGTGTGTGCATGGTGTGTGTGCATGGTGTGTGTGTGAGTGTGTGTGTGCATGGTGTGTGTGCATGGTGTGTGTGTGTGCATGGTGTGTGTGCATGGTGTGTGTGAGTGTGTGTGTGCATGGTGTGTGTGCATGTGTGTGTGTGCATGGTGTGTGTGCATGGTGTGTGTGAGTGTGTGTGTGCATGGTGTGTGTGAGTGTGTGTGTGCATGGTGTGTGTGAGTGTGTGTGTGCATGGTGTGTGTGCATGGTGTGTGTGTGTGAGTGTGTGTGTGCATGGTGTGTGTGCATGGTGTGTGTGAGTGTGTGTGGTGCATGGTGTGTGTGAGTGTGGTTGGTGTGCATGGTGTGTGTGAGTGTGTGTGTGCATGGTGTGTGTGAGTGTGTGCGTGTACCTGCAGCCTGCGTGCCGAGCGTGTGTGAGTGGGTGTGTGAGTGTGTGTGTGAGTGTGTGCGTGAGTGTGTGCGTGTGTGAGTGGGTGTGTGAGTGTGTGTGTGAGTGTGTGCGTGAGTGTGTGAGTGAGTGTGTGTGTGTACCTGCAGCCTGCGGCGAGCGTGTGTGAGGGCCCGGCTCCGTGTGTGTGTGCGTGGTGTGTGTGTGTGCGTGTGTGTGTGTGAGTGTGAGTGTGTGAGTGTGTGAGTGAGTGTACCTGCAGCCTGCGGCGAGCGTGTGTGAGGGGCCCGGCTCCGTGTGTGTGTGTGTGTGCGTGCATGAGTGTGCTTGAGTGTGTGAGTGTGTGTGTGAGTGTGTGAGTGTGGTGTGTGCGTGTGTGCGTGTACCTGCAGCCTGCGGCGAGCGTGTGTGAGGGCCCGGGCTCCGTGTGTGTGTGTGTGTGTGCGTGGTGCGTGTGAGTGTATGAGTGTGTGTGTGTGTGCGTGTGTGCGTGTGTGCGTGTACCTGCAGCCTGCAGCGAGCGTGTGTGAGGGCCCGGCTCCGTGTGTGTGTGTGTGTGCGTGGTGCGTGTGAGTGTATGAGTGTGTGTGTGTGTGGCGTGTGTGTGTGTGTGCGTGTACCTGCAGCCTGCGGCGAGCGTGTGTGAGGGCCCGGCTCCGAGCCTGCACCTCGGCGAGCTGCGGCTCCAGGCTGGAGGCGTCGCCCAGGCTGGGCGTGTCGCTGTAGACGTCGCGCATCTTCAGCAGCGCCACCCTGCACACGGCACACGCACACGGCACACGGCACACGGCACACGCACACGGCACACGGCACACGCACACGCACACGGCATGTGACACACGACACACGCACACGGCACACGGCACACGGCACACGGCATGTGACACACGCACACGCACACGGCATGTGACACACGACACGGCACACGGCACACGCACACGGCATGTGACACACGACACACGCACACGGCACACGGCACACGCACACGGCATGTGACACACGACACGGCACACGGCACACGCACACGGCATGTGACACACGACACACGCACACGGCACACGACACACGGCACACGCACACGCACACGGCACACGGCACACGCACACGGCATGTGACACACGACACACGGCACACGGCACACGCACACGGCACCGTGACACACGACACACGCACACGGCACGTGACACACGCACACGGCACACGCACACGGCACGTGACACACGCACACGGCACACGCGTGATGATGATGAGAGAGAGACACAGACCTCCTGTAGACCCGGCGAGGTAGTCAACATCTCACAGCCACCGTGATGATGATGATGAGAGAGAGACACAGACCTCCTGTAGACCCGGCGAGGTAGTCAACATCTCACAGCCACCGTGATGATGATGATGAGAGAGAGACACAGACCTCCTGTAGACCAGGCGAGGTAGTCAACATCTCACAGCCACCGTGGTGATGATGATGAGAGAGACACAGACCCTCCTGTAGACCAGGCGAGGTAGTCAACATCTCACAGCCACCGTGGTGATGATGATGAGAGAGAGACACAGACCTCCTGTAGACCAGGCGAGGTAGTCAACATCTCACAGCCACCGTGATGATGATGATGAGAGAGAGACACAGACCTCCTGTAGACCCGGCGAGGTAGTCAACATCTCACAGCCACCGTGATGATGATGATGATGAGAGAGACACAGACCTCCTGTAGACCCGGCGAGGTAGTCAACATCTCACAGCCACCGTGTGATGATGATGATGATGAGAGAGACACAGACCTCCTGTAGACCAGGCGAGGTAGTCAACATCTCACAGCCACCGTGATGATGATGATGAGAGAGAGACACAGACCTCCTGTAGACCAGGCGAGGTAGTCAACATCTCACAGCCACCGTGATGATGATGATGATGAGAGAGAGACACAGACCTCCTGTAGACCAGGCGAGGTAGTCAACATCTCACAGCCACCGTGATGATGATGATGATGAGAGAGAGACACATACCTCCTGTAGACCAGGCGAGGTAGTCAACATCTCACAGCCACCGTGATGATGATGATGAGAGAGACACAGACCTCCTGTAGACCAGGCGAGGTAGTCAACATCTCCTAGCCACCGTGATGATGATGATGAGAGAGAGACACAGACCTCCTGTAGACCAGGCGAGGTAGTCAACATCTCACAGCCACCGTGATGATGATGATGATGAGAGAGAGACACAGACCTCCTGTAGACCAGGCGAGGTAGTCAACATCTCACAGCCACCGTGATGATTGATGATGATGAGAGAGAGACACAGACCTCCTGTGTACCAGGCGAGGTAGTCAACATCTCACAGCCACCGTGATGATGATGATGATGAGAGAGACACAGACCTCCTGTAGACCAGGCGAGGTAGTCAACATCTCACAGCCACCGTGATGATGATGATGATGAGAGAAAGACACAGACCTCCTGTAGACCAGGCGAGGTAGTCAACATCTCCTAGCCACCGTGATGATGATGATGAGAGAAAGACCACAGACCTCCTGTAGACCAGGCGAGGTAGTCAACATCTCACAGCCACCGTGATGATGATGAGAGAGAGACACAGACCTCCTGTGTACCAGGCGAGGTAGTCAACATCTCATAGCCACCGTGATAATGATGATGAGAGAGAGACACAGACCTCCTGTAGACCAGGCGAGGTAGTTAACATCTCACAGCCACCGTGATGATAATGATGATGAGAGACACAGACCTCCTGTAGACCAGGCGAGGTAGTTAACATCTCACAGCCACCGTGATGATGATGATGATGATGACAGAGAGACACAGACCTCCCTGTAGACCAGGCGAGGTAGTTAACATCTCATAGCCACCGTGATGATGATGATGATGAGAGAGAGAGACACAAACCTCCTGTAGACCAGGCGAGGTAGTCAACATCTCACAGCCACCGTGATGAAGATGATGACAGAGACACAGACCTCCTGTAGACCAGGCGAGGTAGTCAACATCTCACAGCCACCGTGATGATGATGATGACAGAGAGACACAGACCTCCTGTAGACCAGGTGAGGTAGTCAACATCTCACAGCCACCGTGATGATGATGATGAGAGACACAGACCTCCTGGAGACCAGGCGAGGTAGTCCACCCCACCACCCCAACATCTCACAGCCACCGTGATGATGATGATGAGAGACACAGACCTCCTGTAGACCAGGCGAGGTAGTCAACATCTCACAGCCACCGTGATGAAGATGATGACAGAGACACAGACCTCCTGTAGACCAAGCGAGGTAGTCAACATCTCACAGCCACCGTGATGATGATGATGATGAGAGAGAGAGACACAGACCTCCTGTAGACCAGGCGAGGGTAGTCAACATCTCACAGCCACCGTGGATGATGATGATGATGAGAGAGAGAGACACAGACCTCCTGTAGACCAGGCGAGGTAGTCAACATCTCACAGCCACCGTGATGATGATGATGATGAGAGAGAGAGACACAGACCTCCTGTAGACCAGGCGAGGTAGTCAACATCTCACAGCCACCGTGATGATGATGATGATGAGAGAGAGACACAGACCTCCTGTAGACCAGGCGAGGTAGTCAACATCTCACAGCCACCGTGATGAAGATGATGAGAGAGAGACACAGACCTCCTGTAGACCAGGCGAGGGTAGTCAACATCTCACAGCCACCGTGATGATGATGATGATGATGAGAGAGACACAGACCTCCTGTAGACCAGGCGAGGTAGTCAACATCTCACAGCCACCGTGATGACGATGATGAGAGACACAGACCTCCTGTAGACCAGGCGAGGTAGTCAACATCTCCTAGCCACCGTGATGAAGATGATGAGAGAGAGACGCAGACCTCCTGTAGACCAGGCGAGGTAGTCAACATCTCACAGCCACCGTGATGATGATGATGAGAGACACAGACCTCCTGTAGACCAGGCGAGGTAGTCAACATCTCACAGCCACCGTGATGACGATGATGAGAGACACAGACCTCCTGTAGACCAGGCGAGGTAGTCAACATCTCACAGCCACCGTGATGAAGATGATGAGAGAGAGACGCAGACCTCCTGTAGACCAGGCGAGGTAGTCAACATCTCACAGCCACCGTGATGATGATGATGAGAGAGAGAGACACAGACCTCCTGTAGACCAGGCGAGGTAGTCAACATCTCACAGCCACCGTGGTGATGATGATGATGAGAGAGAGAGAACACAGACCTCCTGTGTACCAGGCGAGGTAGTCAACATCTCACAGCCACCGTGATGATGATGATGAGAGAGAGAGACACAGACCTCCCTGTAGACCAGGCGAGGTAGTCAACATCTCACAGCCACCGTGATGATGATGATGATGAGAGAGAGAGACACAGACCTCCTGTAGACCAGGCGAGGTAGTCAACATCTCATAGCCACCGTGATGATGATGATGAGAGAGAGAGACACAGACCTCCTGTAGACCAGGCGAGGTAGTCAACATCTCACAGCCACCGTGATGATGATGATGAGAGAGAGAGACACAGACCTCCTGTAGACCAGGCGAGGTAGTCAACATCTCACAACCACCGTGATGATGATGATGATGAGAGAGACACAGACCTCCTGTAG
>NW_027615387.1:0-35000 GCF_965212315.1 Lampetra planeri | reverse complement strand
AGGTGACACGTGGGGGTCACGTGGGGTCACGTGGGGGGGGGGGTCACGTGGGGGGGGGGGGGGTCACGTGGGGGGGGGTCAAGTGGGGGGGGTCAAGTGGGGGAGGGGGGTCACGTGGGGTGGGTGTGTGTGTGTCACCCACCTGCCTCTCGTTGACGCTGTCGGCGGCGCGTGGGGGTCACGTGGGGTCACGTGGGGGGGGGGGGGGTCACGTGGGGGGGGGGGGGGGTCACGTGGTGGGGGGGTCACGTGGGGTGTGTGTGGGTGTGTCACCCACCTGCCTCTCGTTGACGCTGTCGGCGGCGCGAGCCACATCGTCCAGGCAGCCGCCCAGGGCGGGCAGCAGCTTGCGCTCCGCGTCGGCGTAGCGGCGCAGGTACTCGCGCACCTTCACCAGGCGGCACGCCTCCATCTCCTCCAGCTCCTGCAACACACACACACAGTCACACACACACACAGTCACACACACACACAGGTACTCGCGCACCTTCACCAGGCGGCACGCCTCCATCTCCTCCAGCTCCTGCAACACACACACACACAGTCACACACAGTCACACACACACACACAGTCACTCACACACAGTCACACACACACACACACACAGTCACTCACACACACACAGTCACTCACACACAGTCACACACACACACACACACACACAGTCACTCACACACAGTCACACACACACACACACAGTCACACACACACACAGTCACACAGACACACACACAGGTACTCACGCACCTTCACCAGGCGGCACGCCTCCATCTCCTCCAGCTCCTGCAACACACACACACACACAGTCACACACACACACACAGTCACACACAGTCACACACACACACACAGTCACACAGACACACACAGGCACTCGCGCACCTTCACCAGGCGGCACGCCTCCATCTCCTCCAGCTCCTGCGGGGAGACACACACACACACACACAGTCACACACACACAGTCACTCACACACAGTCACACACACACACACACAGTCACACACACACACACAGGTACTCGCGCACCTTCACCAGGCGGCACGCCTCCATCTCCTCCAGCTCCTGCAACACACACACACACAGTCACACACACACACAGACAGTCACACACACACACAGACAGTCACACACACACACACACAGTCACACACACACAGTCACACACACACACACACACAGGTACTCCCGCACCTTCACCAGGCGGCACGCCTCCATCTCCTCCAGCTCCTGCAACACACACACACACAGTCACACACACACAGACAGTCACACACAGTCACACACACACACACACAGTCACACACACACACACAGGCACTCACGCACCTTCACCAGGCGGCACGCCTCCATCTCCTCCAGCTCCTGCAACACACACACACACAGTCACACACACACAGACAGTCACACACAGTCACACACACACACACACAGTCACACAGACACACACACAGGTACTCGCGCACCTTCACCAGGCGGCACGCCTCCATCTCCTCCAGCTCCTGCAACACACACACAGGCACACAGACACACACAGGCACACACACACAGTCACACAGACACACACACACAGTCACACACACACAGTCACACACACACACACAGTCACACAGACACACACACAGGCACTCGCGCACCTTCACCAGGCGGCACGCCTCCATCTCCTCCAGCTCCTGCAACACACACACACACACACAGTCACACACACACACACAGAGACACACACACACACAGTCACACACACACACACAGACACAGTCACACAGACACACACACAGGCACTCGCGCACCTTCACCAGGCGGCACGCCTCCATCTCCTCCAGCTCCTGCAACACACACACAGGCACACAGACACACACAGGCACACAGACACACACAGTCACACACACACAGTCACACAGACACACACACAGGCACTCGCGCACCTTCACCAGGCGGCACGCCTCCATCTCCTCCAGCTCCTGCAACACACACACACACAGACAGACACACACACACACACACGCAGTCACACACACACACACAGACACACACACACACAGGTACTCGCGCACCTTCACCAGGCGGCACGCCTCCATCTCCTCCAGCTCCTGCAACACACACACACACAGTCACACACACACAGACACACACACACACAGTCACACACACACAGACACACACACACACAGTCACACAGACACACACACAGGTACTCCCGCACCTTCACCAGGCGGCACGCCTCCATCTCCTCCAGCTCCTGCGGGGACACATACAGTCACACACACACACAGACACAGTCACGCAGTCAATCACACACTCACAGTCACACAGTCACACAGTCACACAGTCACTCACACACTCACAGTCACACACACACACCCGTAGTCACACAGTCAGTCACACACTCACACAGTCACAGTCACACAGTTACACACTCACACAGTCACAGTCACACAGTCACACACTCACAGTCACAGTCACACCACACTCACAGTCACACACTCACACACACTCACAGTCACACCGCACTCACACTCACAGTCACACAGCCACACTCACAGTCACACACTCACAGTCACACACTCACACACACTCACAGTCACACACTCACACACACTCACAGTCACACACTCACACACACTCACAGTCACACACTCACACACACTCACAGTCACACCACACTCACACTCACAGTCACACAGCCACACTCACAGTCACACACTCACAGTCACACTCACAGTCACACAGCCACACTCACAGTCACACACTCACAGTCACACTCACAGTCACACCGTACTCAGTCTCTGTGAGTGTGTCTCTGTGTGTCTCTGTGAGTGTGGGTCTCTGCGTGTCTCTGTGTGTCTCTGTGTGTCTCTGTGTGTCTCTGTGTGTCTCTGTGTGTCTCTGTGGGTCTCTGTGGGTCTCTGTGGGTCTCTGTGAGTGTGGGTCTCTGCGTGTCTCTGTGTGTCTCTGTGTGTCTCTGTGTGTCTCTGTGTGTCTCTGTGGGTCTCTGTGGGTCTCTGTGAGTGTGGGTCTCTGCGTGTCTCTCTGTGTCTCTGCGTGTCTCTGCGTGTCTCTGCGTGTCTCTGCGTGTCTCTGCGTCTCTCTGCGTGTCTCTGCGTGTCTCTGTGTGTCTCTGTGTGTCTCTGTGTGTCTCTGCGTGTCTCTGCGTGTCTCTGTGTGTCTCTGTGTGTCTCTGTGAGTCTCTGTGTGTCTCTGCGTGTCTCTGCGTGTCTCTGTGTGTCTCTGCGTGTCTCTGCGAGTCTCTGTGTGTCTCTGTGTGTCTCTGCGAGTCTCTGTGTGTCTCTGTGGGTCTCTGAGTGTCTCTGTGAGTCTCTGTGTGTCTCTGTGGGTCTCTGCGTGTCTCTGCGTGTTTCTGCGTGTCTCTGCGTGTCTCTGCGTGTCTCTGCGTGTCTCTGTGTGTCTCTGCGTGTCTCTGCGTGTCTCTGTGTGTCTCTGCGTGTCTCTGCGTGTTTCTGCGTGTCTCTGTGTGTCTCTGCGTGTCTCTGCGTGTCTCTGTGTGTCTCTGTGTGTCTCTGAGTGTGTGTCTCTGCGTGTCTCTGCGTGTCTCTGCGTGTCTCTGTGTGTCTCTGTGTGTCTCTGTGTGTCTCTGTGTGTCTCTGCGTGTCTCTGTGTGTCTCTGTGTGTCTCTGCGTGTGTGTCTCTGCGTGTCTCTGTGTGTCTCTGTGTGTCTCTGCGTGTCTCTGTGTGTCTCTGCGTGTGTGTCTCTGTGTGTCTCTGTGTGTCTCTGTGTGTCTCTGAGTGTGTGTCTCTGCGTGTCTCTGCGTGTCTCTGTGTGTCTCTGTGTGTCTCTGTGGGTCTCTGCGTGTCTCTGTGGGTCTCTGTGAGTGTGTGTCTCTGTGGGTCTCTGTGGGTCTCTGCGTGTCTCTCTGTGTCTCTGCGTGTCTCTGTGGGTCTCTGTGGGTCTCTGTGGGTCTCTGTGGGTCTCTGTGTGTCTCTGTGGGTCTCTGTGGGTTTCTGTGAGTGTGGGTCTCTGCGTGTCTCTGTGTGTCTCTGTGTGTCTCTGTGTGTCTCTGTGGGTCTCTGTGAGTCTCTGTGGGTCTCTGTGGGTCTCTGTGAGTGTGGGTCTCTGCGTGTCTCTCTGTGTCTCTGTGTGTCTCTGTGTGTCTCTGTGGGTCTCTGTGAGTGTGGGTCTCTGCGTGTCTCTCTGTGTCTCTGTGTGTGTGTCTCTGTGTGTCTCTGCGTGTCTCTGCGTGTCTCTGCGTGTCTCTGTGTGTCTCTGTGTGTCTCTGTGAGTCTCTGTGTGTCTCTGCGTGTCTCTGCGTGTCTCTGTGTGTCTCTGCGTGTCTCTGCGAGTCTCTGTGTGTCTCTGTGTGTCTCTGCGAGTCTCTGTGTGTCTCTGTGGGTCTCTGAGTGTCTCTGTGAGTCTCTGTGTGTCTCTGTGGGTCTCTGCGTGTCTCTGCGTGTTTCTGCGTGTCTCTGTGTGTCTCTGCGTGTCTCTGTGTGTCTCTGTGTGTCTCTGTGTGTCTCTGAGTGTGTGTCTCTGCGTGTCTCTGTGTGTCTCTGTGTGTCTCTGTGTGTCTCTGTGTGTCTCTGAGTGTGTGTCTCTGCGTGTCTCTGTGTGTCTCTGTGTGTCTCTGCGTGTCTCTGCGTGTCTCTGCGTGTCTCTGTGTGTCTCTGTGTGTCTCTGTGTGTCTCTGCGTGTCTCTGTGTGTCTCTGAGTGTGTGTCTCTGCGTGTCTCTGCGTGTCTCTGTGTGTCTCTGTGTGTCTCTGTGTGTCTCTGTGTGTCTCTGAGTGTGTGTCTCTGCGTGTCTCTGCGTGTCTCTGTGTGTCTCTGTGTGTCTCTGTGTGTCTCTGCGTGTCTCTGCGTGTCTCTGCGTGTCTCTGTGTGTCTCTGTGTGTCTCTGTGTGTCTCTGAGTGTGTGTCTCTGCGTGTCTCTGTGTGTCTCTGCGTGTCTCTGCGTGTCTCTGCGTGTCTCTGTGTGTCTCTGTGTGTCTCTGTGTGTCTCTGCGTGTCTCTGCGTGTCTCTGTGTGTCTCTGCGTGTCTCTGTGTGTCTCTGTGTGTCTCTGCGTGTCTCTGTGTGTCTCTGCGTGTCTCTGCGTGTCTCTGCGTGTCTCTGCGTGTCTCTGCGTGTTTCTGCGTGTCTCTGCGTGTCTCTGCGTGTCTCTGCGTGTCTCTGTGTGTCTCTGTGTGTCTCTGAGTGTGTGTCTCTGCGTGTCTCTGCGTGTCTCTGCGTGTCTCTGTGTGTCTCTGTGTGTCTCTGTGTGTCTCTGTGTGTCTCTGCGTGTCTCTGTGTGTCTCTGTGTGTCTCTGCGTGTGTGTCTCTGCGTGTCTCTGTGTGTCTCTGTGTGTCTCTGCGTGTCTCTGTGTGTCTCTGCGTGTGTGTCTCTGTGTGTCTCTGTGTGTCTCTGTGTGTCTCTGAGTGTGTGTCTCTGCGTGTCTCTGCGTGTCTCTGTGTGTCTCTGTGTGTCTCTGTGGGTCTCTGCGTGTCTCTGTGGGTCTCTGTGAGTGTGTGTCTCTGTGGGTCTCTGTGGGTCTCTGCGTGTCTCTCTGTGTCTCTGCGTGTCTCTGTGGGTCTCTGTGGGTCTCTGTGGGTCTCTGTGGGTCTCTGTGTGTCTCTGTGGGTCTCTGTGGGTTTCTGTGAGTGTGGGTCTCTGCGTGTCTCTGTGTGTCTCTGTGTGTCTCTGTGTGTCTCTGTGGGTCTCTGTGAGTCTCTGTGGGTCTCTGTGGGTCTCTGTGAGTGTGGGTCTCTGCGTGTCTCTCTGTGTCTCTGTGTGTCTCTGTGTGTCTCTGTGGGTCTCTGTGAGTGTGGGTCTCTGCGTGTCTCTCTGTGTCTCTGTGTGTGTGTCTCTGTGTGTCTCTGCGTGTCTCTGCGTGTCTCTGCGTGTCTCTGTGTGTCTCTGTGTGTCTCTGTGAGTCTCTGTGTGTCTCTGCGTGTCTCTGCGTGTCTCTGTGTGTCTCTGCGTGTCTCTGCGAGTCTCTGTGTGTCTCTGTGTGTCTCTGCGAGTCTCTGTGTGTCTCTGTGGGTCTCTGAGTGTCTCTGTGAGTCTCTGTGTGTCTCTGTGGGTCTCTGCGTGTCTCTGCGTGTTTCTGCGTGTCTCTGTGTGTCTCTGCGTGTCTCTGTGTGTCTCTGTGTGTCTCTGTGTGTCTCTGAGTGTGTGTCTCTGCGTGTCTCTGTGTGTCTCTGTGTGTCTCTGTGTGTCTCTGTGTGTCTCTGAGTGTGTGTCTCTGCGTGTCTCTGTGTGTCTCTGTGTGTCTCTGCGTGTCTCTGCGTGTCTCTGCGTGTCTCTGTGTGTCTCTGTGTGTCTCTGTGTGTCTCTGCGTGTCTCTGTGTGTCTCTGAGTGTGTGTCTCTGCGTGTCTCTGCGTGTCTCTGTGTGTCTCTGTGTGTCTCTGTGTGTCTCTGTGTGTCTCTGAGTGTGTGTCTCTGCGTGTCTCTGCGTGTCTCTGTGTGTCTCTGTGTGTCTCTGTGTGTCTCTGCGTGTCTCTGCGTGTCTCTGCGTGTCTCTGTGTGTCTCTGTGTGTCTCTGTGTGTCTCTGAGTGTGTGTCTCTGCGTGTCTCTGTGTGTCTCTGCGTGTCTCTGCGTGTCTCTGCGTGTCTCTGTGTGTCTCTGTGTGTCTCTGTGTGTCTCTGCGTGTCTCTGTGTGTCTCTGTGTGTCTCTGCGTGTCTCTGTGTGTCTCTGTGTGTCTCTGTGTGTCTCTGTGTGTCTCTGCGTGTCTCTGTGTGTCTCTGTGTGTCTCTGCGTGTCTCTGCGTGTCTCTGTGTGTCTCTGTGTGTCTCTGTGTGTCTCTGCGTGTCTCTGTGTGTCTCTGCGTGTCTCTGCGTGTCTCTGCGTGTGTCTCTGTGTGTCTCTGTGTGTCTCTGCGTGTCTCTGCGTGTCTCTGTGTGTCTCCGTGTGTCTCTGCGTGTCTCTGCGTGTCTCTGCGTGTCTCTGCGTGTCTCTGTGTGTCTCTGTGTGTCTCTGTGTGTCTCTGTGTGTCTCCGCGTGTCTCTGTGTGTCTCTGTGTGTCTCTGCGTGTCTCTGTGTGTCTCTGTGTGTCTCTGTGTGTCTCCGTGTGTCTCTGTGTGTCTCTGTGTGTCTCTGCGTGTGTCTCCGTGTGTCTCTGCGTGTGTCTCTGCGTGTCTCTGCGTGTCTCTGCGTGTCTCTGTGTGTCTCTGTGTGTCTCTGTGTGTCTCTGTGTGTCTCTGTGTGTCTCTGCGTGTGTCTCTGTGTGTCTCTGTGTGTCTCTGCGTGTCTCCGTGTGTCTCTGCGTGTCTCTGTGTGTCTCTGTGTGTCTCTGTGTGTCTCCGTGTGTCTCCGTGTGTCTCTGTGTGTCTCTGCGTGTGTCTCCGCGTGTCTCCGTGTGTCTCCGTGTGTCTCCGTGTGTCTCCGTGTGTCTCCGTGTGTCTCTGCGTGTCTCCGCGTGTCTCCGTGTGTCTCCGTGTGTCTCCGTGTGTCTCCGTGTGTCTCTGTGTGTCTCCGTGTGTCTCCGTGTGTCTCCGTGTGTCTCTGTGTGTCTCCGTGTGTCTCTGCGTGTCTCCGTGTGTCTCCGTGTGTCTCCGTGTGTCTCCGTGTGTCTCCGTGTGTCTCCGTGTGTCTCTGCGTGTCTCTGCGTGTCTCTGTGTGTCTCCGCGTGTCTCCGTGTGTCTCCGTGTGTCTCCGTGTGTCTCTGTGTGTCTCTGTGTGTCTCCGTGTGTCTCCGTGTGTCTCTGTGTGTCTCTGCGTGTGTCTCCGTGTGTCTCCGTGTGTCTCCGTGTGTCTCTGTGTGTCTCTGCGTGTGTCTCCGCGTGTCTCCGTGTGTCTCTGCGTGTGTCTCCGTGTGTCTCCGTGTGTCTCTGTGTGTCTCCGTATGTCTCTGTGTGTCTCCGCGTGTCTCCGCGTGTGTCTGCGTGTCTCTGTGTGTCTCTGCGTGTCTCTGTGTGTCTCTGCGTGTCTCTGCGTGTGTCTCCGTGTGTCTCTGCGTGTCTCTGCGTGTCTCTGTGTGTCTCTGCGTGTGTCTCCGTGTGTCTCTGCGTGTCTCTGCGTGTCTCTGTGTGTCTCTGTGTGTCTCTGTGTGTCTCTGCGTGTGTCTCCGTGTGTCTCTGTGTGTCTCTGTGTGTCTCTGTGTGTCTCTGCGTGTGTCTCTGTGTGTCTCTGCGTGTCTCTGCGTGTCTCTGTGTGTCTCTGCGTGTGTCTCCGTGTGTCTCTGCGTGTCTCTGTGTGTCTCTGTGTGTCTCTGCGTGTCTCTGCGTGTCTCTGCGTGTGTCTCCGTGTGTCTCTGTGTGTCTCTGTGTGTCTCTGCGTGTCTCTGTGTGTCTCTGTGTGTCTCTGCGCGTGTCTCTGCGTGTCTCTGTGTGTCTCTGCGTGTCTCTGCGTGTCTCTGTGTGTCTCTGTGTGTCTCCGTGTGTCTCTGCGTGTCTGTGTGTCTCTGTGTGTCTCTGTGTGTCTCCGCGTGTCTCTGTGTGTCTCCGCGTGTCTCCGTGTGTCTCCGTGTGTCTCTGCGTGTCTCTGCGTGTCTCTGTGTGTCTCCGTGTGTCTCCGTGTGTCTCTGCGTGTCTCTGCGTGTCTCTGTGTGTCTCTGCGTGTCTCTGTGTGTCTCCGTGTGTCTCTGTGTGTCTCTGCGTGTCTCTGCGTGTCTCTGCGTGTCTCTGTGTGTCTCTGCGTGTCTCCGTGTGTCTCCGTGTGTCTCCGTGTGTCTCTGCGTGTCTCTGTGTGTCTCTGTGTGTCTCTGTGTGTCTCTGCGTGTCTCTGTGTGTCTCTGCGTGTCTCTGCGTGTCTCTGTGTGTCTCTGTGTGTCTCTGCGTGTCTCTGCGTGTCTCTGTGTGTCTCTGTGTGTCTCTGTGTGTCTCTGTGTCTCTGCGTGTCTCTGTGTGTGTCTGTGTGTGTCTGTGTGTCTCTGAGTGTCTCCGTGTGTCTCCGCGTGTCTCTGCGTGTCTCTGCGTGTCTCTGTGAGTCTCTGTGTGTCTCTGTGAGTCTCTGTGTGTCTCTGTGTGTCTCTGTGTGTCTCTGCGTGTCTCTGCGTGTCTCTGTGTGTCTCTGTGTGTCTCTGTGTGTCTCTGCGTGTCTCTGTGTGTCTCTGTGTGTCTCTGCGTGTCTCTGCGTGTCTCTGTGTGTCTCTGCGTGTCTCTGTGTGTCTCTGTGTGTCTCTGCGTGTCTCTGTGTGTGTGTCTCTGTGTGTCTCTGCGTGTCTCTGCGTGTCTCTGTGAGTCTCTGTGTGTCTCTGTGAGTCTCTGTGTGTCTCTGTGTGTCTCTGTGTGTCTCTGCGTGTCTCTGCGTGTCTCTGCGTCTCTCTGCGTGTCTCTGCGTGTCTCTGCGTGTCTCTGTGTGTCTCTGTGTGTCTCTGCGTGTCTCTGCGTGTCTCTGTGTGTCTCTGCGTGTCTCTGTGTGTCTCTGTGTGTCTCTGCGTGTCTCTGTGTGTGTGTCTCTGTGTGTCTCTGCGTGTCTCTGCGTGTCTCTGTGAGTCTCTGTGTGTCTCTGTGAGTCTCTGTGTGTCTCTGTGTGTCTCTGTGTGTCTCTGCGTGTCTCTGCGTGTCTCTGTGTGTCTCTGTGTGTCTCTGTGTGTCTCTGCGTGTCTCTGTGTGTGTGTCTCTGTGTGTCTCTGCGTGTCTCTGTGTGTCTCTGCGTGTCTCTATGAGTGTGTGTCTCTGTGTGTCTCTGCGTGTCTCTGCGTGTCTCTATGGGTCTCTCTGAGTGTGTGTCTCTGTGTGTCTCTGTGTGTCTCTGTGTGTCTCTGTGTGTCTCTGTGTGTCTCTGTGTGTCTCTGTGTGTCTCTGCGTGTCTCTATGGGTCTCTCTGAGTGCGTGTCTCTGCGTGTCTCTGCGTGTCTCTATGGGTCTCTCTGAGTGTGTCTCTGCGTGTCTCTGTGTGTCTCTGCGTGTCTCTATGGGTCTCTCTGAGTGCGTGTCTCTGCGTGTCTCTGCGTGTCTCTATGGGTCTCTCTGAGTGTGTCTCTGCGTGTCTCTGTGTGTCACTGCGTGTCTCTATGGGTCTCTCTGAGTGTGTGTCTCTGCGTGTCTCTGCGTGTCTCTGCGTGTCTCTATGGGTCTCTCTGAGTGTGTCTCTGCGTGTCTCTGTGTGTCTCTGCGTGTCTCTATGGGTCTCTCTGAGTGCGTGTCTCTGCGTGTCTCTGCGTGTCTCTATGGGTCTCTCTGAGTGTGTCTCTGCGTGTCTCTGCGTGTCTCTGCGTGTCTCTATGGGTCTCTCTGAGTGTGTGTCTCTGCGTGTCTCTGCGTGTCTCTGCGTGTCTCTGCGTGTCTCTCTGAGTGTGTGTCTCTGTGTGTCTCTGTGTGTCTCTGCGTGTCTCTATGGGTCTCTCTGAGTGTGTGTCTCTGCGTGTCTCTGCGTGTCTCTATGGGTCTCTCTGAGTGTGTGTCTCTGCGTGTCTCTGCGTGTCTCTGTGTGTCTCTGTGTCTCTGTGTGTCTCTATGAGTGTGTGTCTCTGTGTGTGTGTCTCTCTGTGTCTCTGCGTGTCTCCGCGTGTCTCTGCGAGTTACGTGAAAGACGGCGGGCATGACGCTGTAGAAGTGGTTGGCCTGCTCGCGGTTGAAGTTGTCCCTCTGGCCCAGGAAGTCGGAGCGACTCTCCTCGGCGGCGCGCTTGCGAGCGGCGGCGGCGGCGCGCGACTTGTCGATGTCGGCGCGCGACGAGTTGGCGTCGCCGTCGTGACGAAGCATCGTCTGGCGGGCTCGGTCCGCCTCGCGAGAGTCACGCTCGCACTTGCGCTTGCTCTGTGCGGCGCGCGCAGTCGTGGTGGTGGTGTGTTAGTGTGTGTGTTAGTTTGTGTGTTTGTTTGTGTTTGTTTGTGTGTGTGTTGGTGTGTGTGTTAGTGTGTGTGGTCGGCCTCGCGAGAGTCACGCTCGCACTTGCGCTTGCTCTGGGTGGCGCGCGCAGTCGTGGTGGTGGTGTGTTAGTGTGTGTGTTAGTTTGTGTGTTTGTTTGTGTTTGTTTGTGTGTGTGTGTGTGTTGGTGTGTGTGTTAGTGTGTGTGGTCGGCCTCGCGAGAGTCACGCTCGCACTTGCGCTTGCTCTGGGTGGCGCGCGCAGTCGTGGTGGTGGGTGTTAGTGTGTTTGTTGGTGTGTTGGTTTGTTGGTGTGTGTTTGTTTGTGAGTTTGTGTGTTGGTGTGTGTGTTAGTGTGTGTGGTAATAGCTGCTCATTCAGAGGAGGAGTTGGAGACGCTGCTGCTGAGACTGGAGTGTGCCACTAAGAGATGGGGCCTTACCATCAGCCCTACCAAAACTAAGCACCTGCCTGGGTATTTTGTACCATCGGACACTCCACCCCCACAACTCCCCATCGGTGATGGGGCAGTTGTGGAGAGAGTGGAGAGTTTCCCATACCTGGGCAGTGTGCTCATGACCGGCTCCGGTTTAACAGCAGAGGTCTCACTCCGAATCAGTCGAGCGGCAATATCTTTTCATCGGTTGCGTAACGCTGTGTGGAAGCTACCTGGTCTGTCCCTCCGCACGAAGCTTCAGGTCTTCACGGCCACGGTCATTCCCTCCCTTCTCTACGCTTGCGAAACGTGGACCCCCCTAGTGGAGCATCTTCGCCGGTTGGAAACGTTTATGCTGGCCTGCCTACGATCCATCCTGGGTTTAACCAGGCTGGATTGTGTGAGGAGATCACAAATCCTTTAAAGATCTGGGCAAAGTCCCATCGGTGAGCTCCTCCGGCAGGCAAGGCTGCGTTGGCTGGGTCATGTAGCCCGCATGCCCAGCCACCGCATGCCTAAACAGCTTTTGTTCGGCCGGATCGAGGGGGCTAAACGGGCGCGGCACGGGCTAGAAAAGAGATGGAGTGATGTGGTACAGGAGGATGTGGAGCTGAGTGGACTTGCCGATGACTGGTACCAGCGGTGTCAAGATCGGCCTCTGTGGAGGAGGCTCGTGAAGGACGCTGCTACTGGGCAGTTGGAGGCAGTCGCCCTCCAACAACAACGGAGGGCGGAGGAGCGACGCTCACAACAACGAGCGGAGCGCCGGGTGGCTAAAGCACAGCAAGTTGGTACAGTAGGGGGCACAGGTGGTGCATCAGCCAGTCATCTCGGTCAGTCGACCCGTGGCACCTGCTGGGTCTGCCCCGTGACCTCCTGCCAGCGGGCGTTCGACACTTCACGTGGCCTCAGGGTGCACATGGCCTGGCACAAGCGTCGTGGTGACGTCACCGCCACTTAGTGGCGAATGGCGGTTGTTGTTGTGTCTGTGTGGGGAGCGGTAGTGTAGTGGGTAGTGCTACGCTGCGCTATGAACCCGGCGACCCGAGTTCGATTCCCGCTCATGGCCAACACCGCCAGCTACAATTATCTGAACCGGTCCTGGGTCTCCCCTAGGTCGACTCAGCCTCAAATGGTGTACCGGTGTGCAGTAAACATCGCTAGCACTGGGGAGACAAAGTCGGCCGGGCGTGGTTGCTGGCCACCGACCCCCCCTCGTGTTCTCGCGAACAGCACTTGCCCCTACAGTCTGTCAGAGGCTACACGGGGGACCTTTGTCTTTGTCTTGGGGGGGGGGGGGGTGGTGGGGGGGGGGGGTGACCGCCAACTCACCTCCTCCACCTGCTTCCAACACGTGTCCAGGTGCCGCTGTGCTCGCCGCCCCTCGTTCAGCAACTGGGAGTCGGGGATAGGGGGGGGGGGGGCGAGATTTGACGGCGAGATTTGACGGCGAGATTTGACGGCGAGATTTGACGGCGAGATTTGACGGCGAGATTTGACGGCGAGATTTGACGGCGAGATTTGACGGCGAGATTTGACGGCGAGATTTGACGGCGAGATTTGACGGCGAGATTTGACGGCGAGATTTGACGGCGAGATTTGACGGCGAGATTTGACGGCGAGATTTGACGGCGAGATTTGACGGCGAGATTTCAAAAAGGTCACGTCACCCCACGGTTAAGGCACGGCACCGGCGAAATGCCTCCCCACCGCCCCCCCCCGCTCGCCCCACCCCTCCCCCCGGGGTGTTTTGGCCATACTTCCCCGCTCTGGTGAGCGCGCGTTTGGCGATGGTTGGAGTAAGCGCAGCGGCGGTTCGGTTATCAAGACCGGCTAGGCCTCTTGGTCGCCTCAGGGCAATGCCATGCACCTAGCCTGGCACAGTAGGGGGGTACAGGTGGTGCATGTGGCCAATTATCTCGGTCGGTCAACCCGTGGCGCCTGCAGGGTCTGTCCCGTGATCTCATGCACCTAGCCTGGCACAGCAGGGTGGTACAGCTGGTGGTGCATCTACCGGTCATCTCAGTCAGTTAACACGTAGCACCTGCAGGGTCTGTCCCGTGACCTCCTGCACCTAGCCTGGCACAGCAGGGGGCACAGGTGGTGCATCTGGCAGTCATCTCAGTGAGTCAACCCATGGCACCTGCAGGGTCTGTCCGGTGACCTCCTGCACCTAGCCTGGCACAGCAGGGGGCACAGGTGGTGCATCTGGCAGTCATCTCAGTGAGTCAACCCATGGCACCTGCAGGGTCTGTCCGGTGACCTCCTGCACCTAGCCTGGCACAGCAGGGGGCACAGGTGGTGCATCTGGCAGTCATCTCAGTGAGTCAACCCATGGCACCTGCAGGGTCTGTCCGGTGACCTCCTGCACCTAGCCTGGCACAGTGGGGGAGCACTGCTGGTGCATCCGCCAGTCATGTCAGTTAGAATAACCTGTTTGATGAGTATGGGTCTCTGTGGGTCTCTGTGAGTGTGGGTCTCTGTGGGTCTCTGTGGGTCTCTATGAGTGTGGGTCTCTGTGGGTCTCTGTGAGTATGGGTCTCTGTGGGTCTGGGTCTCTGTGGGTCTCTATGAGTGTGGGTCTCTGTGGGTCTTTGTGAGTATGGGTCTCTGTGGGTCTCTATGAGTGTGGGTCTCTGTGGGTCTCTGTGGGTCTCTATGAGTGTGGGTCTCTGTGGGTCTCTGTGAGTATGGGTCTCTGTGGGTCTCTGTGAGTATGGGTCTCTGTGGGTCTCTGTGAGTGTGGGTCTCTGTGGGTCTCTATGAGTATGGGTCTCTGTGGGTCTCTGTGGGTCTCTGTGAGTATGGGTCTCTGTGGGTCTCTGTGGGTCTCTATGAGTATGGGTCTCTGTGGGTCTCTGTGAGTGTGGGTCTCTGTGGGTCTCTATGAGTATGGGTCTCTGTGGGTCTCTGTGAGTATGGGTCTCTGTGGGTCTCTGTGGGTCTCTATGAGTGTGGGTCTCTGTGGGTCTCTGTGAGTATGGGTCTCTGTGGGTCTCTATGAGTATGGGTCTCTGTGGGTCTCTGTGAGTATGGGTCTCTGTGGGTCTCTGTGGGTCTCTATGAGTCTCTATGAGTATGGGTCTCTGTGGGTCTCTATGAGTATGGGTCTCTGTGGGTCTCTGTGAGTTTGGGTCTCTGTGGGTCTCTGTGGGTCTCTGTGAGTGTGGGTCTCTGTGGTCTTTATGAGTATGGGTCTCTGTGGGTCTCTGTGGGTCTCTGTGAGTGTGGGTCTCTGTGGGTCTCTGTGAGTGTGGGTCTCTGTGGGTCTCTGTGAGTGTGGGTCTCTGTGGGTCTCTGTGGGTCTCTGTGAGTGTGGGTCTCTGTGGGTCTCTGTGGGTCTCTATGAGTGTGGGTCTCTGTGGGTCTCTGTGAGTGTGAGTCTCTGTGGGTCTCTATGAGGATGGGTCTCTGTGGGTCTCTGTGAGTGTGGGTCTCTGTGGGTCTCTGTGGGTCTCTATGAGTATGGGTCTCTGTGGGTCTCTATGAGTGTGGGTCTCTGTGGGTCTCTGTGGGTCTCTGTGAGTGTGGGTCTCTGTGGGTCTCTATGAGTATGGGTCTCTGTGGGTCTCTGAGTGTGGGTCTCTGTGGGTCTCTGTGAGTATGGGTCTCTGTGGGTCTCTGTGGGTCTCTATGAGTGTGGGTCTCTGTGGGTCTCTGTGGGTCTCTATGAGTATGGGTCTCTGTGGGTCTCTGTGGGTCTCTATGAGTGTGGGTCTCTGTGGGTCTCTGTGAGTATGGGTCTCTGTGGGTCTCTGTGGGTCTCTATGAGTGTGGGTCTCTGTGGGTCTCTGTGAGTATGGGTCTCTGTGGGTCTCTGTGGGTCTCTGTGGGTCTCTGTGGGTCTCTATGAGTATGGGTCTCTGTGGGTCTCTGTGGGTCTCTATGAGTGTGGGTCTCTGTGAGTATGGGTCTCTGTGGGTCTCTGTGGGTCTCTGTGAGTGTGGGTCTCTGTGGGTCTCTGTGAGTGTGGGTCTCTGTGGGTCTCTGTGAGTGTGGGTCTCTGTGGGTCTCTGTGGGTCTCTGTGAGTGTGGGTCTCTGTGGGTCTCTGTGGGTCTCTATGAGTGTGGGTCTCTGTGGGTCTCTGTGAGTGTGAGTCTCTGTGGGTCTCTATGAGTATGGGTCTCTGTGGGTCTCTGTGAGTGTGGGTCTCTGTGGGTCTCTGTGGGTCTCTATGAGTATGGGTCTCTGTGGGTCTCTATGAGTGTGGGTCTCTGTGGGTCTCTGTGGGTCTCTGTGAGTGTGGGTCTCTGTGGGTCTCTATGAGTATGGGTCTCTGTGGGTCTCTGAGTGTGGGTCTCTGTGGGTCTCTGTGAGTATGGGTCTCTGTGGGTCTCTGTGGGTCTCTATGAGTGTGGGTCTCTGTGGGTCTCTGTGGGTCTCTATGAGTATGGGTCTCTGTGGGTCTCTGTGGGTCTCTATGAGTGTGGGTCTCTGTGGGTCTCTGTGAGTATGGGTCTCTGTGGGTCTCTATGAGTGTGGGTCTCTGTGGGTCTCTGTGAGTATGGGTCTCTGTGGGTCTCTGTGGGTCTCTGTGAGTATGGGTCTCTGTGGGTCTCTGTGGGTCTCTATGAGTATGGGTCTCTGTGGGTCTCTGTGGGTCTCTATGAGTGTGGGTCTCTGTGAGTATGGGTCTCTGTGGGTCTCTGTGGGTCTCTATGAGTGTGGGTCTCTATGAGTGTGGGTCTCTGTGGGTCTCTGTGAGTATGGGTCTCTGTGGGTCTCTGTGGGTCTCTATGAGTGTGGGTCTCTGTGGGTCTCTGTGAGTATGGGTCTCTGTGGGTCTCTGTGAGTATGGGTCTCTGTGGGTCTCTATGAGTGTGGGTCTCTGTGGGTCTCTATGAGTGTGGGTCTCTGTGGGTCTCTGTGAGTATGGGTCTCTGTGGGTCTCTGTGGGTCTCTATGAGTGTGGGTCTCTGTGGGTCTCTGTGAGTATGGGTCTCTGTGGGTCTCTATGAGTGTGGGTCTCTGTGGGTCTCTGTGAGTATGGGTCTCTGTGGGTCTCTGTGGGTCTCTATGAGTGTGGGTCTCTGTGGGTCTCTATGAGTGTGGGTCTCTGTGGGTCTCTGTGGGTCTCTATGAGTGTGGGTCTCTGTGGGTCTCTGTGGGTCTCTGTGAGTATGGGTCTCTGTGGGTCTCTGTGGGTCTCTGTGAGTATGGGTCTCTGTGGGTCTCTGTGGGTCTCTGAGTATGGGTCTCTGTGGGTCTCTGTGAGTATGGGTCTCTGTGGGTCTCTGTGAGTATGGGTCTCTGTGAGTATGGGTCTCTGTGGGTCTCTGTGAGTATGGGTCTCTGTGGGTCTCTATGAGTATGGGTCTCTGTGGGTCTCTGTGGGTCTCTATGAGCGTGGGTCTCTGTGGGTCTCTATGAGTATGGGTCTCTGTGGGTCTCTGTGAGTATGGGTCTCTGTGGGTCTCTGTGGGTCTCTATGAGTGTGGGTCTCTGTGGGTCTCTGTGAGTATGGGTCTCTGTGGGTCTCTGTGGGTCTCTATGAGTATGGGTCTCTGTGGGTCTCTATGAGTATGGGTCTCTGTGGGTCTCTGTGAGTATGGGTCTCTGTGGGTCTCTATGAGTGTGGGTCTCTGTGGGTCTCTGTGAGTATGGGTCTCTGTGGGTCTCTGTGGGTCTCTATGAGTATGGGTCTCTGTGGGTCTCTGTGAGTTTGGGTCTCTGTGGGTCTCTGTGGGTCTCTGTGAGTGTGGGTCTCTGTGGGTCTCTATGAGTATGGGTCTCTGTGGGTCTCTGTGAGTGTGGGTCTCTGTGGGTCTCTGAGTATGGGTCTCTGTGGGTCTCTGTGGGTCTCTATGAGTGTGGGTCTCTGTGGGTCTCTATGAGTATGGGTCTCTGTGGGTCTCTGTGGGTCTCTATGAGTGTGGGTCTCTGTGGGTCTCTGTGGGTCTCTGTGAGTGTGGGTCTCTGTGGGTCTCTGAGTATGGGTCTCTGTGGGTCTCTGTGGGTCTCTGTGAGTGTGGGTCTCTGTGGGTCTCTGTGGGTCTCTGTGAGTATGGGTCTCTGTGGGTCTCTGAGTGTGGGTCTCTGTGGGTCTCTGTGGGTCTCTGTGGGTCTCTATGAGTATGGGTCTCTGTGGGTCTCTATGAGTGTGTGTCTCTGTGGGTCTCTGTGGGTCTCTGTGGGTCTCTGTGGGTCTATGTGGGTCTCTATGAGTATGGGTCTCTGTGGGTCTCTGTGGGTCTCTGTGGGTCTCTATGAGTATGGGTCTCTGTGGGTCTCTATGAGTATGGGTCTCTGTGGGTCTCTATGAGTATGGGTCTCTGTGGGTCTCTGTGGGTCTCTATGAGTGTGGGTCTCTGTGGGTCTCTGTGGGTCTCTATGAGTGTGGGTCTCTGTGGGTCTCTGTGGGTCTCTGTGAGTCTCTGTGGGTCTCTATGAGTATGGGTCTCTGTGGGTCTCTATGAGTATGGGTCTCTGTGGGTCTCTGTGAGTGTGGGTCTCTGTGGGTCTCTGTGAGTCTCTGTGGGTCTCTATGAGTATGGGTCTCTGTGGGTCTCTATGAGTATGGGTCTCTGTGGGTCTCTGTGGGTCTCTATGAGTATGGGTCTCTGTGGGTCTCTGTGGGTCTCTATGAGTGTGGGTCTCTGTGAGTATGGGTCTCTGTGGGTCTCTATGAGTGTGGGTCTCTGTGAGTATGGGTCTCTGTGGGTCTCTATGAGTATGGGTCTCTGTGGGTCTCTGTGTGTCTCTGTAAGTATTTCGCTTCTGCAGTAAATCTCCACGTGGTGATGATGATGATGATGCTGACAATGCACGTGGTAGAGCTGTTATCATTTGTGATGCCCAGGGTCAGTCCTCTTATGAAAACATCAGCCTATTGGAGAGGCCTTAGCCCGGCAAAATATTTTTTGTTAAAAATCCGGCGGAAAAATAACAAACAAAAGAAACATTTCTAACAAACATCTCGATTCTCATACCGGTGGCGACGCTGGGGGGCATTTCACCGGCGTAAAATAAGAAAAAAATAACGTTTCAAACAAACACCCCGATTAAATTTCGATTTAAAGCTTTCGTGACTGCAGGGATTCATCTTCTTGGTTCTTTTGGTAAAGTCACGTAGAAGGTAAATAATAAAATAATAAAAATAAAACATAATAAAATAACAATTCTCACGACGTTTCGGCCACAACGCAAGCAGCCGCCCTCAGGTGAAGAACAGGGCTGTCGGAAAGACAGCGTCTGAATGAAGAACAGGTCTGTCGGGAAGACAGCGTCTGAATAAAGAACAGGTCTGTCGGGAAGACAGAGTCTGAATGAATAACAGGTCTGTCGGGAAGACAGCGTCTGAATGAAGAACAGGTCTGTCGGGAAGACAGCGTCTGAATAAAGAACAGGTCTGTCGGGAAGACAGCGTTTGAATGAAGAACAGGTCTGTCGGAAAGACAGCGTCTGAATGAAGAACAGGTCTGTCGGGAAGACAGAGTCTGAATGAATAACAGGTCTGTCGGGAAGACAGCGTTTGAATGAATAACAGGTCTGTCGGGAAGACAGCGTCTGAATGAAGAACAGGTCTGTCGGGAAGACAGCGTCTGAATGAAGAACAGGTCTGTCGGGAAGACAGAGTCTGAATGAATAACAGGTCTGTCGGGAAGACAGCGTTTGAATGAAGAACAGGTCTGTCGGAAAGACAGCGTCTGAATGAAGAACAGGTCTGTCGGAAAGACAGCGTCTGAATGAAGAACAGGGCTGTCGGAAAGACAGCGTCTGAATGAAGAACAGGTCTGTCGGGAAGACAGCGTCTGAATGATGAACAGGTCTGTCGGAAAGACAGCGTCTGAATGAAGAACAGGTCTGTCGGGAAGACAGCGTCTGAGTGAAGAACAGGTCTGTCGGAAAGACAGCGTCTGAATGAAGAACAGGTCTGTCGGGAAGACAGCGTCTGAATGAAGAACAGGTCTGTCGGGAAGACAGCGTCTGAATGGAGAACAGGTCTGTCGGAAAGACAGCGTCTGAATGAAGAACAGGTCTGTCGGAAAGACAGCGTCTGAATGAAGAACAGGTCTGTCGGGAAGACAGCGTCTGAATGAAGAACAGGTCTGTCGGGAAGACAGCGTCTGAATGGAGAACAGGTCTGTCGGAAAGACAGCGTCTGAATGGAGAACAGGTCTGTCGGGAAGACAGCGTCTGAATGGAGAACAGGTCTGTCGGGAAAACAGCGTCTGAATGAAGGACAGGTCTGTCGGGAAGACAGCGTCTGAATGAAGAACAGGTCTGTCGGGAAGACAGCGTCTGAATGAAGAACAGGTCTGTCGGAAAGACAGCGTCTGAATGAACAGTAGGTCTGTCGGAAAGACAGCGTCTGAATGAAGAACAGGTCTGTCGGAAAGACAGCGTCTGAATGAACAGTAGGTCTGTCGGAAAGACAGCGTCTGAATGAAGAACAGGTCTGTCGGGAAGACAGCGTCTGAATGAACAGTAGGTCTGTCGGAAAGACAGCGTCTGAATGAAGAACAGGTCTGTCGGGAAGACAGCGTCTGAATGAAGAACAGGTCTGTCGGGAAGACAGCGTCTGAATGAAGAACAGGTCTGTCGGAAAGACAGCGTCTGAATGAACAGTAGGTCTGTCGGAAAGACAGCGTCTGAATGAAGAACAGGTCTGTCGGGAAGACAGCGTCTGAATGAACAGTAGGTCTGTCGGAAAGACAGCGTCTGAATGAAGGACAGGTCTGTCGGGAAGACAGCGTCTGAATGGAGAACAGGTCTGTCGGGAAGACAGCGTCTGAATGAAGAACAGGTCTGTCGGGAAGACAGCGTCTCGATTCTCGCGCCGGCGTCGGCGCTCGTCGGCGCTCACCGCCTTGCGCTGCTGCTTGGCCTCGGCGTGGTAGCGCGCCAGGCTGCCCACCACGCGCTCCGCCAGCGTGTCGGCAAGCAGCTCGCGGTGCCCCGCACAGTCGCCCAGCTGCTGCAGCGTCGCAAAGAAGGCGCGGCACGACGTGTAGCTGGGGCGGGCACGCGGGGGGAGGGGGGTGGGGGGTCACAGGGTGGGGGGTGGGGGTCATTGACAGTGACACGTGGGGTGTGGGTGACACTCACAGTGGGTGGGGTGTCACTCACAGGGTGTCACTCACAGGGTGTCACTCACAGAGACACGTGGGGTGTGGGTGTCACTCACAGGGTGTCACTCACAGAGTGTCACTCACAGGGTGTCACTCACAGGGTGTCACTCACAGAGACACGTGGGGTGTGGGTGACACTCACAGTGGGTGTGTCACTCACAGTGACACGTGGGGTGTGGGTGTCACTCACAGTGAGTGGGTGTGTCACTCACAGAGACACGTGGGGTGTGGGTGTCACTCACAGTGGGTGGGGTGTCACTCACAGGGTGTCACTCACAGAGACACGCGGGGTGTGGGTGACACTCACAGTGGGTGGGGTGTCACTCACAGTGACACGTGGGGTGTGGGTGTCACTCACAGGGTGTCACTCACAGGGTGTCACTCACAGGGTGTCACTCACAGGGTGTCACTCACAGGGTGTCACTCACAGGGTGTCACTCACAGGGTGTCACTCACAGAGACACGTGGGGTGTGGGTGTCACTCACAGTGGGTGGGGTGTCACTCACAGGGTGTCACTCACAGAGACACGCGGGGTGTGGGTGACACTCACAGGGTGTCACTCACAGGGTGTCACTCACAGGGTGTCACTCACAGGGTGTCACTCACAGAGACACGTGGGGTGTGGGTGTCACTCACAGTGGGTGGGGTGTCACTCACAGGGTGTCACTCACAGAGACACGCGGGGTGTGGGTGACACTCACAGTGGGTGGGGTGTCACTCACAGTGACACGTGGGGTGTGGGTGTCACTCACAGGGTGTCACTCACAGGGTGTCACTCACAGGGTGTCACTCACAGGGTGTCACTCACAGAGACACGTGGGGTGTGGGTGTCACTCACAGGGTGTCACTCACAGGGTGTCACTCACAGGGTGTCACTCACAGAGACACGTGGGGTGTGGGTGTCACTCACAGGGTGTCACTCACAGGGTGTCACTCACAGGGTGTCACTCACAGAGACACGCGGGGTGTGGGTGACACTCACAGGGTGGGGTGACACTCACAGGGTGACACTCACAGGGTGTCACTCACAGAGACACGCGGGGGGTGGGTGTCACTCACAGGGTGGGGGTCACAGGGTGGGGGTCACCCCCCTAGCTTCCGGTGTGACGCTTTTTTTTTTAAACTAAAACTCAACTCATGAAACATTTATCCTACCTGAACACATTTTTAAACCGAAACTAAATTACAAAAAATGTCTAAACTAAAACAGTTTTTTTTTAACTAAATGAAGGTTGATATGCACTGTCCTTGAAGTTGATTGATCCACACCCGAGACAGCTTTTCTTAGAGCCCAGTCTCCATTGGTGTTGGACCAGATGGTGCATTGTCTTTGAGTTGTGCGCCTTTTGGCGTCATCTGGTCCAACCCATGTGAGACTAGGCTCTAAGGAAAGCTGTCTCGGGTGTGGACCAATCAACTTCAAGGACAGTGCATATCATTGTCATCATCAGAGTTGTTTCTTTTTGTTTGCATTATGGCTGCAGGTATTGTGGTCTATGCAAACATGACTCCTTGTAAAAAGGTGTCAGTTTTGTTGCCAGATAAAAGGGTAAAAAACCAATTATCATATTTTTTACTGGCAAATGAGGTTCCAATGGTGTAAATGCTTCACCCAGAGCTCTCATCCTCTGATGGTGCATTGTCTTTGAGTTGTGCGCCTTTTGGCGTCATCTGGTCCAACACCATGTGAGACTGGGCTCTAAGGAAAGCTGTCTCGGGTGTGGACCAATCAACTTCAAGGACAGTGCACATACATTATCATCATCAGAGTTGTTTTCTTTTGTTTGCATTTTGACTGCTTGTGTCGTGGTTATTGCAAACATGCTGCCTTGTCAGTTTTTGTACCAGTTGAAAGGGTAAAAACCTGTCACTAAATAAAGTTTTTTTCATTTTCCACACCAGCGGACCGTAGCAGCTTGTCGCCGCCACCGTGACCACCGGTACCGCGGTCGTTCACCGCAGCCGGCACCGGCAACGCCGGGTGAAACCCTCGCGACCTACGCCGCCTGGCAAGCCAGCGTCCCCCCCCTGGCCGCGCCGGAGAGCTCCGCTCACCTGTTCTCCTCCTCGGTGACGCGCTTAGGCAGGTACTTCTTCTGCAGGTTCCTGCGGAGCACAGCGCGGACACGCATTGTGCGTGTGTGTGTTGTGGTGTGCGTGTGTGTGTGTGTTGTGCTGTGTGTGTGTGCTGTGTGTGTTGTGTGTGTGTGTTGTGCGTGTGTGTTGCTGTGTGTGTGATGCGTGTGTGTGATGCGTGTGTGTGTTGCTGTGTGCGTGTGTGCGTGTGTTGTGGTGTGCGTGTGTTGTGCTGTGTGTGTTGCGGCGTGTGTTGTGCTGTGTGTGTTGCGGTGTGTGCGTGTGTTGCGGTGTGTGTGTTGCGGTGTGTGTTGTGTGTTGCGGTGTGTGTTGCGGTGTGTGCGTGTGTGTTGCGGTGTGTGTGTGCGTGTGTGTGCGTGTGTGTTGCGGTGCGTGTGTGTGTGTTGCGGTGTGTGTTGTGCGTGTGTGTTGCGGTGTGTGCGTGTGTGTTGCGGTGTGTGTGTGCGTGTGTGTGCGTGTGTGTTGCGGTGCGTGTGTGTGTGTTGCGGTGTGTGTTGTGCGTGTGTGTTGCGGTGTGTGCGTGTGTGTGCATGTGTGTTGCGGTGTGTGCGTGTGTGTTGCGGTGCGTGTGCATGTGTGTGTGTGCATGTGTGTGTTGCGGTGTGTGCGTGTGTGTTCGTGTGTGTTGCGGTGCGTGTGTGTGTGTGTGTTGCGGTGTGTTTGTGTTGCGGTGTGTGTGTTGCGGTGTGTGCATGTGTGTGTGTTGTGTGTGTGTATGTGTTGTGGTGTGTGTGTTGCGGTGTGTGTGTTGCGGTGTGTGCATGTGTGCATGTGTGTGTGTGTATGTGTTGTGGTGTGTGTGTTGCGGTGTGTGTACGTGTGTGTGTTGAGGTGTGTGTGTTGCGTGTGTGTGTTGCGGTGTGTGTGTTACGGTGTGTGCGTGCGTGTTGTGTGTGCGTGTTGTGGTGTGTGTGTGTTGCGTGTGGTGTGTTGTGGTGTGTGTGTGTTGCGTGTGTGTTGCGTGTGTGTGTATTGTCGTGTGTATGTTGCGGTGTGTGTGTGTTGCGGTGTGTGTGTGTTGCGGTGTGTGTGTGTGTTGCGGTGTGTGTGTTGCGGTGTGTTTGTGTGTTGGGGTGTGTTTGTGTGTTGGGGTGTGTGCGTGCGTGCGCGCGCGTGCGTGTGTGTGCGTGTGTGTGCATGCACGTGCGTGCGTGCCCGTGCGTGCGTGCCCGTGCGTGCGCTGTGTGTGTGTTGTGTGTGTGTGTTGTGTGCGTGTGTGCGTACGTGCGTGTGCGTGCGTGTGCGTGCACGTGCGTGCGTGCCCGTGCGTGCGCTGTGTGTGTGGTGTGCGTGTGCGCGTGTGCGTGCGTGTGCGTGTGTGCGCTGTGCCCGCCTACCGCAGCTGCTTGGCGTAGGCGGCCTCCACGTCGGCGCGTTCGCGCACAAACTTGGAGAGCCGCTCCAGGAACTCGAGACCCCACCCCGTGTGGCGCTCCACCGCGTCAAACTGGTCCTGGGGGGGGCCGGGCGGGGGGCGAGGGGGGGGGGGCAATTCAGATTCCCTGTGAGCAGAGGTCGCAACCGGGTACCCGATACCCGTACCCTACCCGATACCCGGCTACCCGTACCCGGCCGGGTACAGGTACCCGTGTGCGACCCTGGTGCGGCCGGGATCGGGTACGGGTAGGCCGTGAGTCACTGGTGAGTCACCGTGATTGTCACTCATTTCCCAACTTCTTGTCTCTTCTCACAATTCAAGTTCCTAGAATCAACCCACCCGCGCCTGCAACACGGCTTCATCCCAGAGGTCGCAATCGGGTACCCGATACCCGTACCCTACCCTATACCCGTACCCGGGTATGGGTAGGCCGTGAGTCACTGGTGAGTCACCCTTTGTCACTCATTTCGCAACGTCTTGTCTCTTCTCACAATTCAAGTTCCTAAAAATCAACCCACCCGCGCCTGCAACACGGCTTCATCTCAGAGGTCGCAATCGGGTACCCGTACCCATACCCGGCTGGGTACGGGTAGCTGGGTATCGGGTAGGGTACGGGTACCCGTACCCGGCTGGGTACGGGTACCCGTTTGCGACCCTGGTGCGGCCGGGTACGGGTACGGAATCAAAACCCGTTTGCACGACCTCTGCCTGTGAGATCTTCACTCAAAACTGCTCTAGAGGAGGAGTTGTACACCCCTTAGCTGCCGCTGCTATTCAGTGGCCTAAAATCAAATGTTGCAGCGTTCAGGATGAACGCTGCAACAACGTACGATCTCGTGTTTTTGCTTCAGTGCGCTGATCTTTAAAGGTGCGTTCGAAAAATGTTGATACCTCTACTGACGCTCCTGCTGTTGTGGAGTTACTCATGCTGCCAGCTATGGCTGCAGGGTTTTGGTGGTACATGTTGTTAATGTGGTTCATTGTGAAATTTCGGTCGCAGTTCCTATGATCACTGGCGCATTGCTTTCATGGCTTTAATTTGGTGATTTCGAAAACGTTTTTTGGTTTGGCCATTGATGCTGCTAATCCTGCATAACGCACGGGCATGTTATGACTTTGAAACCACCCGCCCACCTCGTACGCATTCCACAAGTAGTGATTATCTTCTTGGTTCTTTCGGTAAAGTCACGTAGAAGGGAAATAAGAAGGGAAATAATAAAATAATAAAAATAAAACATGATAAAACATAATAAAAAAATTGTGAGAATTATTTTATTATGTTTTATTTTTATTATTTTATTATTTCCCTTCTACGTGATGACTTTACCGAAAGAACCAAGAAGATGAATCCCTGCAGTCACGAAAGCTTTAAATCGAAATTTAAGTAGTGACTAATCCCATATCTGCATTTCCCATAAATATGCTAAATTCCTCTTGATATGCAAATTCGTTTGTCAAGGCGCTCTTCCCTCTCCAACCCAGCAGCTTAAATATACGCTGCCAAGCCTGGTGGTGTTTCATTCAGACGCTGTCTTTCCGACAGACCTGTTCTTCACCTGAGGACGGCTGCTTGCGTTGTGGCCGAAACGTCGTGAGAATTATTTTATTATGTTTTATTATGTTTTATTTTTATTATTTTCCTTCTACGTGACTTTACCGAAAGAACCAAGATTGGCCACGTTTGTGTTGTTGTAGTACGGAGTTAGAATGATGGCCTTAATCTAAGTTGTCTTGTGGTTGTTGTTGTTGTTGTTTGACTTGCATCCCACTGGGATTTTTGCACACAGCGTTGGTGTGTAACGGTGATTTTTGTGCAATATTTTGCAGTTTTTTCCTGGATTTTTCTGTTTGCACTCAGTCACATATTCACTTTAAGATGTTTTCTTGTTCATGTTTCATGATTTTTGTTTGTTGCGGTTGCACCCGATTCAAGAGCCGAATGGCTCACAGGGCTACACCAAATAAATGAAATTGAAAACCGAGATTGACCATCAACCTTCATGGCGTCTGTGACCAGCACAGCGGCCAAACGGGGGCTCTGGACGGGTGCGAGGGGCTGGTAACCCCTCCACCTTCAATCAACTACCACGAACGACACGTACACACACACACGTGTACACGCAACAAAGATCCCCCGTGTAGCCTTAACAGACTGTAGGGGCAAGTGCTGTTAGCGAGCACCTATGAAGGCCGGAACGGCACACGAGGGGGCGGGTGGCCAGCACCACGCACGGCCGCCTTTGTCTCCCCAGTGGCGATGTTTACCACACACCGCACCAGCTACTCATTTCAGGCTGAGTCGACCTAGGGGAGGCCCAGGACCGGTTCAGATAATCGTCACCGGCGTTGGCCGTGAGCGGGAATCGAACCCGGGTCGCCGGGTTATTAGCGCAGCGCGCTAACCGCTGCACCACCGCTCCCCACAACAGCAACAACAACCGCCATTCGCCACTAAGTGGCGGTGACGTCACCACGACGCTTGTGCCAGGCCAGGTGCACCCTGAGGCCACCACGTGAAGTGTCGAACGCCCGCTGGCAGGAGGTCACGGGGCAGACCCAGCAGGTGCCACGGGTCGACTGACCGAGATGACCGAGATGACTGGCTGATGCACCACCTGTGCCCCCTACTGTGCCGACTTGCTGTGCTCCCCACACACACACACACAGACACACGCGTGTACACACACACAACACACACAGACACACGCGTGTACACACACACAACACACACACACACAGACACACACACGCACACACACACAACACACACGGGGGAAACACACATCCCCAGCAATACACAGAGAGACAAGGCGATGTCTGCGATGTCTGAAGGGCTCACAACGCCCTGGACAATCACAACCGTCGCAGGATCAAGGGTACGGCAAGATAGTCGAGCGAGGAAGGGAGGGAGGGACACCCCTGGTGCCTTGAGCACCTAAGATTAGCGCGGTTTGGCTGGCTACGTACGGCGCTAAAGAAGTTCAGCATACACACTATGCTAAACATTGCATTATACACCACACTGTAATACAAATATACTATACTATTATACCACCACCACCACCACGACCACCACAACCACCACCACGACCACCACCACCATCACCACCACCACCACCACAACCACCAACACCACCACGACCACACCACAACGACCACTATCACCACGACCACCAACACTCATAGACACACAGAGACCCATACTCATGGAGCCCAACAGAGACCCATACTCATAGAGACCCACAGAGACCCACACTCATAGAGACCCACAGAGATCCATACCCATAGAGACCCACAGAGATACATACTCATAGAGACCCACAGAGACCCATACTCATAGAGACCCACACTCATAGACACCCACAGAGACCCATACTCATAGAGACCCACAGAGACCCACACTCATAGAGACCCAGAGACCCACACTCATAGAGACCCACAGAGACCCATACTCATAGAGACCCACAGAGACCCACACTCATAGAGACCCACAGAGACCCATACTCATAGAGACCCACAGAGACCCACACTCATAGAGACCCACAGAGACCCATACTCATAGAGACCCACAGAGACCCACACTCATAGAGACCCACAGAGACCCACATTCATAGAGACCCACAGAGACCCACACTCATAGAGACCCAGAGAGACCCACACTCATAGAGACCCACAGAGACCCACACTCATAGAGACCCACAGAGACCCACACTCATAGAGACCCACAGAGACCCATACTCATAGAGACCCACAGAGACCCACACTCATAGAGACCCACAGAGACCCACACTCATAGAGACCCACAGAGACCCACACTCATAGAGACCCACAGAGACACTCACACCTGTCTCTCTCTCACACTCACACCTGTCTAACTCACACTCACACCTGTCTAACTCACACTCACACCTGCCTCTCTCTCACACCTGTCTCTCTCACACTCACACCTGCCTCTCTCACACTCACACCTGTCTCTCTCTCACACTCACACCTGTCTCTCACACTCACACCTGTCTCTCACACTCACACCTGTCTCTCTCTCACACTCACACCTGTCTCTCTCTCACACTCACACCTGCCTCTCTCACACTCACACCTGTCTAACTCACACTCACACCTGTCTCTCTCTCACACTCACACCTGTCTAACTCACACTCACACCTGTCTCTCTCTCACACTCACACCTGTCTCTCTCTCACACTCACACCTGCCTCTCTCACACTCACACCTGTCTCTCTCTCTCACACTCACACCTGTCTCTCTCTCACACTCACACCTGTCTCTCTCTCACACTCACACCTGCCTCTCTCACACTCACACCTGTCTCTCTCTCTCACACTCACATCTGTCTCTCTCACACTCACACCTGTCTAACTCACACTCACACCTGTCTCTCTCACACTCACACCTGTCTAACTCACACTCACACCTGCCTCTCTCACACTCACACCTGTCTCTCTCTCACACTCACACCTGCCTCTCTCACACTCACACCTGCCTCTCTCTCACACTCACACCTGTCTAACTCACACTCACACCTGCCTCTCTCTCACACTCACACCTGCCTCTCTCACACTCACACCTGTCTAACTCACACTCACACCTGTCCCTCTCTCACACTCACACCTGTCTCTCTCTCACACTCACACCTGTCTAACTCACACTCACACCTGTCTCTCTCTCACACTCACACCTGTCCCTCTCTCACACTCACACCTGTCTCTCTCACACTCACACCTGTCTAACTCACACCTGTCTCTCTCTCACACTCACACCTGCCTCTCTCTCACACTCACACCTGCCTCTCTCTCACACCTGTCTCTCTCACACACTCACACCTGTCTCTCTCTCACACTCACACCTGTCTCTCTCACACTCACACCTGTCTAACTCACACTCACACCTGTCCCTCTCTCACACTCACACCTGCCTCTCTCTCACACTCACACCTGTCTCTCTCTCACACTCACACCTGTCTCTCTCTCACACTCACACCTGTCTCTCTCTCACACTCACACCTGCCTCTCTCTCTCACTCACACCTGTCTCTCTCTCACACTCACACCTGTCTCTCTCTCACACTCACACCTGCCCCTCTCTCACACTCACACCTGTCTCTCTCTCACACTCACACCTGTCTCTCTCTCACACTCACACCTGCCTCTCTCTCTCACTCACACCTGTCTCTCTCTCACACTCACACCTGTCTCTCTCTCACACTCACACCTGTCTCTCTCTCACACTCACACCTGCCTCTCTCTCTCACTCACACCTGTCTCTCTCTCACACTCACACCTGTCTCTCTCTCACACTCACACCTGCCCCTCTCTCACACTCACACCTGTCTCTCTCTCACACTCACACCTGCCTCTCTCTCTCACTCACACCTGTCTAACTCACACTCACACCTGTCTCTCTCTCACACTCACACCTGTCTCTCTCACACTCACACCTGTCTAACTCACACTCACACCTGCCTCTCACACACTCACACCTGTCTCTCTCTCACACTCACACCTGTCTAACTCACACTCACACCTGCCTCTCTCTCACACCTGCCTCTCTCTCACACTCACACCTGCCTCTCTCTCACACTCACACCTGCCTCTCTCACACTCACACCTGTCTCTCTCTCACACTCACACCTGTCTCTCTCTCTCACTCACACCTGTCTCTCTCTCACACTCACACCTGCCTCTCTCTCTCACTCACACCTGTCTCTCTCTCACACTCACACCTGTCTCTCTCTCACACTCACACCTGCCCCTCTCTCACACTCACACCTGTCTCTCTCTCACACTCACACCTGCCTCTCTCTCTCACTCACACCTGTCTAACTCACACTCACACCTGTCTCTCTCTCACACTCACACCTGTCTCTCTCACACTCACACCTGTCTAACTCACACTCACACCTGCCTCTCACACTCACACCTGTCTCTCTCTCACACTCACACCTGTCTAACTCACACTCACACCTGCCTCTCTCTCACACCTGCCTCTCTCTCACACTCACACCTGCCTCTCTCTCACACTCACACCTGCCTCTCTCACACTCACACCTGCCTCTCTCTCACACTCACACCTGTCTCTCTCTCACACTCACACCTGCCTCTCTCTCTCACACTCACACCTGTCTCTCTCACACTCACATCTGTCTAACTCACACTCACACCTGTCTCTCTCACACTCACACCTGTCTCTCTCTCTCACACTCACACCTGTCTCTCTCTCACACTCACACCTGCCTCTCTCTCACACTCACACCTGTCTCTCTCTCACACTCACACCTGTCTCTCTCTCACACTCACACCTGTCTAACTCACACACACACCTGTCTCTCTCTCACACTCACACCTGTCTCTCTCACACTCACACCTGTCTCTCTCTCACACTCACACCTGTCTAACTCACACTCACACCTGTCTCTCTCTCACACTCACCTGTCTCTCTCTCACACTCACACCTGTCTAACTCACACTCACACCTGTCTCTCTCTCACACTCACACCTGCCTCTCTCTCACACTCACACCTGTCTCTCTCTCACACTCACACCTGTCTAACTCACACTCACACCTGTCTAACTCACACTCACACCTGTCTCTCTCTCACACTCACACCTGCCTCTCTCTCACACTCACACCTGTCTAACTCACACTCACACCTGTCTCTCTCTCACACTCACACCTGTCTCTCTCTCACTCACACCTGCCTCTCTCTCACACTCACACCTGTCTCTCTCTCACACTCACACCTGCCTCTCTCTCACACTCACACCTGTCTAACTCACACTCACACCTGTCTCTCTCACACCTGTCTAACTCACACTCACACCTGTCTCTCTCTCACACTCACACCTGCCTCTCTCTCACACTCACACCTGTCTAACTCACACTCACACCTGTCTCTCTCTCACTCACACCTGCCTCTCTCTCACACTCACACCTGTCTAACTCACACTCACACCTGTCTCTCTCTCACACTCACCTGTCTCTCTCTCACACTCACACCTGTCTCTCTCACACTCACACCTGTCTCTCTCTCACACTCACACCTGTCTAACTCACACTCACACCTGTCTCTCTCTCACACTCACCTGTCTCTCTCTCACACTCACACCTGTCTCTCTCTCACACTCACACCTGCCTCTCTCTCACACTCACACCTGTCTAACTCACACTCACACCTGTCTCTCACACACTCACACCTGTCTCTCTCTCACACTCACACCTGCCTCTCTCTCACACTCACACCTGCCTCTCTCTCACACTCACACCTGCCTCTCTCTCACACTCACACCTGCCTCTCTCTCACACTCACACCTGTCTAACTCACACTCACACCTGTCTAACTCACACTCACACCTGTCTCTCTCTCACACCCACACCTGTCTCTCTCTCACACTCACACCTGTCTCTCTCTCACACTCACACCTGTCTGTCTCTCACACTCACACCTGTCTCTCTCTCACACTCACACCTGTCTCTCTCACACTCACACCTGTCTAACTCACACTCACACCTGTCTCTCTCACACTCACACCTGTCTCTCTCTCTCACACTCACACCTGTCTCTCTCTCTCACACTCACACCTGTCTAACTCACACTCACACCTGTCTCTCTCTCACACTCACACCTGTCTCTCTCTCACACTCACACCTGTCTAACTCACATACACACCTGTCTCTCTCTCACACTCACACCTGTCTCTCTCACACTCACACCTGTCTCTCTCTCACACTCACACCTGTCTAACTCACACTCACACCTGTCTCTCTCTCACACTCACCTGTCTCTCTCTCACACCTGTCTCTCTCTCACACTCACACCTGTCTCTCTCTCACACTCACACCTGTCTAACTCACACTCACACCTGTCTCTCTCTCACACTCACACCTGCCTCTCTCTCACACTCACACCTGTCTCTCTCTCACACTCACACCTGTCTAACTCACACTCACACCTGTCTAACTCACACTCACACCTGTCTCTCTCTCACACTCACACCTGCCTCTCTCTCACACTCACACCTGTCTAACTCACACTCACACCTGTCTAACTCACACTCACACCTGTCTCTCTCTCACTCACACCTGCCTCTCTCTCACACTCACACCTGCCTCTCTCTCACTCACACCTGCCTCTCTCTCACACTCACACCTGTCTAACTCACACTCACACCTGTCTAACTCACACTCACACCTGTCTCTCTCTCTCACTCACACCTGCCTCTCTCTCACACTCACACCTGTCTCTCTCTCACTCACACCTGCCTCTCTCTCACACTCACACCTGTCTCTCTCTCACACTCACACCTGTCTCTCTCTCACACTCACACCTGCCTCTCTCACACTCACACCTGCCTCTCTCTCACACTCACACCTGTCTCTCTCTCACACTCACACCTGTCTCTCTCTCACACTCACACCTGTCTCTCTCTCACACTCACACCTGCCTCTCTCTCTCACTCACACCTGTCTCTCTCTCACACTCACACCTGTCTCTCTCTCACACTCACACCTGTCTCTCTCTCACACTCACACCTGTCTCTCTCTCACACTCACACCTGTCTCTCTCTCACACTCACACCTGTCTCTCTCTCACACTCACACCTGCCTCTCTCTCTCACTCACACCTGTCTTTCTCTCACACTCGCACCTGTCTCTCTCTCACACTCACACCTGTCTCTCTCTCACACTCACACCTGCCTCTCTCACACTCACACCTGCCTCTCTCTCACACTCACACCTGTCTCTCTCTCACACTCACACCTGTCTCTCTCTCACACTCACACCTGTCTCTCTCTCACACTCACACCTGCCTCTCTCTCTCACTCACACCTGTCTCTCTCTCACACTCACACCTGTCTCTCTCTCACACTCACACCTGTCTCTCTCTCACACTCACACCTGCCCTCTCTCACACTCACACCTGCCTCTCTCTCACACTCACACCTGTCTCTCTCTCACACTCACACCTGCCCCTCTCTCTCACTCACACCTGTCTCTCTCTCACCCTCACACCTGTCTCTCTCTCACACTCACACCTGCCTCTCTCTCTCACTCACACCTGCCTCTCTCTCTCACTCACACCTGTCTCTCTCTCACACTCACACCTGCCTCTCTCTCACACTCACACCTGCCTCTCTCTCTCACTCACACCTGCCTCTCTCTCACACTCACACCTGTCTCTCTCTCACACTCACACCTGTCTCTCTCTCACACTCACACCTGTCTCTCTCACACTCACACCTGTCTCTCTCTCACACTCACACCTGCCTCTCTCTCACACTCACACCTGTCTCTCTCTCACACTCACACCTGTCTAACTCACACTCACACCTGTCTAACTCACACTCACACCTGCCTCTCTCTCACACTCACACCTGCCTCTCTCTCAAACTCACACCTGTCTCTCTCTCACACTCACACCTGTCTCTCTCTCACACTCACACCTGTCTAACTCACACTCACACCTGTCTAACTCACACTCACACCTGCCTCTCTCTCACACTCACACCTGCCTCTCTCACACTCACACCTGTCTCTCTCACACTCACACCTGCCTCTCTCTCACACTCACACCTGTCTCTCTCTCACACTCACACCTGTCTAACTCACACTCACACCTGCCTCTCTCTCACACTCACACCTGTCTCTCTCTCACACTCACACCTGTCTAACTCACACTCACACCTGTCTCTCTCTCACACTCACACCTGCCTCTCTCTCACACTCACACCTGCCTATCTCACACTCACACCTGTCTAACTCACACTCACACCTGTCTCTCTCTCACACTCACACCTGCCTCTCTCTCACACTCACACCTGTCTCTCTCTCACACTCACACCTGTCTCTCTCTCACACTCACACCTGTCTCTCTCACACTCACACCTGTCTCTCTCACACTCACACCTGTCTCTCTCACACACTCACACCTGCCTCTCTCACACTCACACCTGCCTCTCTCTCACACTCACACCTGTCTCTCTCTCACACTCACACCTGTCTAACTCACACTCACACCTGCCTCTCTCTCACACTCACACCTGCCTCTCTCTCACACTCACACCTGTCTCTCTCTCACACTCACACCTGCCTCTCTCTCACACTCACACCTGCCTCTCTCTCACTCACACCTGCCTCTCTCTCTCACACTCACACCTGTCTCTCTCACACACTCACACCTGCCTCTCTCACACTCACACCTGTCTCTCTCACACTCACACCTGTCTCTCTCTCTCACACTCACACCTGCCTCTCTCTCACACTCACACCTGCCTCTCTCTCACACTCACACCTGTCTCTCTCACACTCACACCTGTCTCTCTCTCTCACACTCACACCTGCCTCTCTCTCACACTCACACCTGCCTCTCTCACACTCACACCTGCCTCTCTCTCTCACACTCACACCTGTCTCTCTCTCTCACACTCACACCTGCCTCTCTCTCACACTCACACCTGCCTCTCTCTCACACTCACACCTGTCTCCCTCTCACACTCACACCTGCCTCTCTCTCACACTCACACCTGTCTCCCTCTCACACTCACACCTGCCTCTCTCTCACACTCACACCTGCCTCTCTCACACTCACACCTGCCTCTCTCACACTCACACCTGTCTCTCTCTCTCACACTCACACCTGCCTCTCTCTCACACTCACACCTGCCTCTCTCTCACACTCACACCTGTCTCCCTCTCACACTCACACCTGCCTCTCTCTCACAATCACACCTGTCTCTCTCTCACACTCACACCTGTCTAACTCACACTCACACCTGTCTCTCTCTCACACTCACACCTGTCTAACTCACACTCACACCTGCCTCTCTCACACTCACACCTGTCTCTCTCTCACACTCACACCTGCCTCTCTCACACTCACACCTGTCTCTCTCTCACACTCACACCTGCCTCTCTCTCACACTCACACCTGTCTAACTCACACTCACACCTGTCTAACTCACACTCACACCTGCCTCTCTCACACTCACACCTGTCTCTCTCTCACACTCACACCTGTCTCTCTCACACTCACACCTGTCTCTCTCACACTCACACCTGCCTCTCTCTCACACTCACACCTGCCTCTCTCACACTCACACCTGTCTCTCTCTCACACTCACACCTGTCTCTCTCTCACACTCACACCTGCCTCTCTCTCACACTCACACCTGTCTAACTCACACTCACACCTGTCTAACTCACACTCACACCTGCCTCTCTCTCACACTCACACCTGTCTCTCTCTCACACTCACACCTGCCTCTCTCACACTCACACCTGTCTCTCTCTCACACTCACACCTGTCTCTCTCTCACACTCACACC
>NW_027615386.1:0-45813 GCF_965212315.1 Lampetra planeri | reverse complement strand
TGTAGCGTGTCCAACCAACGTGCCAACTGTCCGGATGGCTGGTCAATTTTAAGGGCATATTGCAAGGCCGCATGATCCGTACGCACAATAAAAGAACGACCGTAGAGGTATGGTCGAAATTGCCGTAGGAAAAAAACAACCGCCAATAGTTCTCTGCGAGTGACACAGTAGCGGGTTTCCGCAGGAGACAAGACTCGGCTACCATACGCCACGACACGCTCTACACCCCCTTTAGACTGTGATAACACCGCCCCAATACCTGTGTCACTCGCGTCCGTATCAAGAATGAATGGGTGATCGAAATCGGGATAATCCAATGTTGGGGCCGTGGCCAATAGATCACGCAGACTCCGAAAGGCCGCCTCCTCCGGCTGTCCCCAAACAAACTTCCGTCCTTTACCCGTAAGGAGATGCAAAGGCCTCGCAATCGTCGCAAAACCCGGCACGAATCTTCGGTAATACGAGGCAAATCCCAAAAACCGCCGAACATCCCCCACGGTGGCTGGAGTCGGCCAATCCCGGACGCACGCCGTCTTTTCCGGATCCGTGGACACTCCCTCAGCGCTCACAATGTGCCCCAAATAGCGGACGGACCGTTGCAGTAGGTGACATTTCTTTGGTTTGAATTTCAATTTGGCAGAACGCATCCTCGTGAACACTGTCTCCAGCCGCGTCAAATGTTCATCGAATGTGCGGCTGAAGACAATGATATCGTCCAAATATATAAGACATGTCTCCCACTGCAACCCCGTCAAAACGAGCTCCATCAATCTTTGAAATGTAGCAGGGGCCGCATTCAATCCCATCGGGAACAGTTGAATTGAAATAACCCCTGCGGCGTACGGAATGCGGTTTTCTCCCGTGAGGACTCGTCAAGGGGAAGCTGCCAAAATCCCGAAGAGAGGTCCAGTGTGGAAAAGAACTTAGCCCCCGACAATGCGTCGAGGGAGTCATCCATACGCGGCAGGGGGTACGCATCTGCCACCGATATCTTATTCAATTTGCGGAAATCAACACAAAATCGCAATTTGCCATCCTTCTTCTTAACCAAGACGACTGGAGCGCCCCATGGGCTGTTAGATGGCGATATAATGTCCGCAGCCAACATGTCTTCCACTGCCCCCCGTACGTGTTCTCGCTCCGCAGGACTCATCCGATGCGAATTTAATCGAATAGGGGCAGCATCGCCCGTCTCAATGTGATGGTAAAGCAAGGAAGTGCGGCCCAAATCCAAATCATCGGAGCTGAACACGTCGGAATATGTCAACAACAATTTACGCAGCGCACCACGTTGCTCCATGGACAGGGAAGAATTTTCGTCACATAATTGAGCAACCCAACGATCATCCGAACTCCTTGGCTCGGAAACCCCAGCAACAACTCCCCGGCTATGTGGACAATCATGGGTCGCAAACGCCGTAGTGGCATGTGCCACAACCGTACCGGCCGGGACACGGACGTTTTCTCCCCCCGCATTAAGCACCTGTAAAAACGGTAATTGATCCGGCCGGACGATGGTCTGTGCCCCCACTAACGCCAACCCGGTTGTTATCGTGGCGGACGGTGACAACAAGACCCCTACTGCTCCTAGCCGATCAGGCAGGGGCTTCCGATACCGCAAGGGTATAAGCATCTGTGTACCAGGTGGGATGTCCACAGATGCGACGGACAGCGCCTGCACTTGTACGGCCGAAGCAGGTCGCCCCCAGGGCGACGGCAGAAACGAGATTTGACGGCCCCCCGGCAGTTCAATACAATTCTCATTGATTTTGATCAAAATGGGCATCTTAGCCAAAAAATCGGTGCCTAACAAACAAGGAACCGCCAAAGATCTCGATATCAACACAACACCCGAGGCCGACACATCCCCAATAGATATCTTAGCATCCACCTGACCCACGATACCCATGCTACCCCCGTTCGCAGCGACGCACGACCCATAAACCGGACGCACAGCCCGCGACGGAATGCCCAACAGATGGAAAATGACATCCGATATAATAGTCGCAGACGCGCCCGAGTCGACCAAAATGCGCACGTCCACACCTTGTATGGACCCCGGTACAGTGGACGAACCCGTAGCGGCCGCGACAACTCTCCGTGCCAATTTGCGCCACTGCGTAACTGAATGACAAGGCCCCGTCGATGGCCTTTCTTTAACAACAACAATAGGATCGCGCAACACAGGTGGTGGGTGAGGTGGAAAGCCTTGCCGAGTGTCTGGTGCGTGCCGACATGCCTGTTTCGGAGGATCTTTAGCCGACTTGACCGGTGCCGAGGCCTCCTGCTGCGGCGGAGCCGGGAAGCGGGCCCAGCAGTCTCTGGCGTAGTGGCCCCTACGCCCGCAGCGGAAACATTCGGCCTCGTTGCGCCGAAGCGCAGGCCTCGCCTCCTGACGGCCCCGTTCTGGTAGCACCGCGCGCGGTCTCGGCCCGCCGCGTCCCGTCCATGGAGCGGAGGCGGCCGTCAGTTGTTGAGGGCCCCGGTCATCCGGAACATAGACGGCCTGCGCAGGGTTCCACCCCAGCGCCTCCTCTTCTTTGACGGGCTCCCCCGTCCACGCCGTCACTTGTTTCCAGCGACGGAGGTTGAATTGCGCATCGAGACACTTAGCAGCCATCCGGGAAGTTAGCTTCTCATGCCCACACACAGGCATGGGGATCCCTAGATCCCGAGACAGCTCCAACATTTTCCCTAATATGAGAGGCTCCAGCAGGTCCTGTGGCGTCTCAGGATAAGCTGCCATGGCCAGCTCCAGCACCGCACCCCTGAACGCCACGGGCGACTCCTCTGGTGCTCGTTGTCGTTGAGCGAATCGCCGATGCGCATCATCTGGTGGCTCATAAGCATCGGCCATTTCTTGAAAAACACCACATAAAGTTGCCTTCTTATCGGTCGCTATGGAACGGAAGAATCGGACAGATTCGTCGTCCAGGAGAGTCGGCAACACCTCCAAAGCCTCCGCATCGGTCCATCTTGCTGTGCGTACCGCCGCCAAGAAGCGGCAGGCGAACGCGCTCCAGTCCCCACCGACGGAAAATTCTTTAACTGTTGTAAGGTGGCGACTCCGACTCCTCTTCCCGCCGTCTTCCAATGGTGGTGGTTGTGATGGCAAATTCAAAATGGCGTCGGCCCGCGGCGTGGCCAAGATGGCGGTTTGGCGCCACGGAGCGCGCAAAATGGCGGCCTCTTGCCGCGTGGGCAATGGCGGCGGCAGGACAGGCAACGTGGCGGCCCGCGGAGCACCACTTGCATCATCCATCGTCCCTGGCGCGACGAGATGGCATAGATGCGCCAGGACGTCCTTAAGTGCCTCCAGTTGTACCGCCATCGCTTGCCATCGTTGATCCGCGTCTGATGATGTCGACGGACCCGCCACCCGCGCCAACATCCTCCACTCCCGTTCCCGTGGTCTCCTCAGCCGGGCTCTCCTCCACCACCCCAACAGGATCCGCGGTTGGAGGGAGTTCGTCGTCGTCGGACGAAGAAGCCGATGCAGGCGCCGGATTAACTTTCTTCCTCACTTGTTTCGACATGCCGTTGCACTTCCGACACCAGTGTAATAAACGACTGGACCACGATGTCTGTCCCAGTGTCCTTTATTATTCGGTTCGTGCTGTACACCCACACGGCTGTCTTTACTCTGTAGCTTCTCCACGGTGCTGACTCCAATGTCGGCCCGATCCACAACAGCAGCTCCGCTGCTGTTTCTCTCACACAGCCCCCCTTGGCTGTACTCTCTGCTGCTCTTCTCCCTCCGCAGCTCTCACAGCTTCTTACTCTCTCTCTCTCTCTCCGCAGCTCCTCCTGGCAGCCACACCGCTGCCTCTAACAAGCAGCCCCCTCTCTCTCTCTCTCCGCAGCTCCTCCTGGCAGCCACACCGCTGCCTCTAACACGCAGCCCTCCTGGCTGTCTCCTCCCCAGCTGCACACCACTCCGCAGCTTCCTCTTATCTTCGGGGTTGGCTCCCGATCGCCGTCGGCGCCCCCCCTCTCCACACTTGCCCGCGTGGCCTCACTCTTTTCCGCTCACACCCCGACTACCTTCCCCTTCCGGTTTACCCGCTTAAAGCCCCGAACCTTACCCCCACGTCACATGACTCCACCCCCCGTGACGTCACCTCCGGAAGGTCGCTTACGCCCGCATTACACAAGGACTGTTTTCTTGAAATTTCTGATTTACTTGATACAGCTATCGTGCTGTGACGGTTCCACCTGAAGACGGAGGCTTTTGTTGCCTCCGAAACGTCGTGAATTTTATTCTATTTTTATTTTACTTTTATTAATGTTTTACCTACGTGACTTTACCCGAAAAAACCTAAGAATATGAATCCTTGCAGTCACGAAAGCTTCAAATCTAGAACTAGCGGAAGGGGCTGAACGGGCGCGGCACGGGCTAGAGAAGAGATGGAGTGATGTGGTACAGGAGGACGTGGAGCTGAGTGGACTTGCCGATGACTGGTACCAGCGGTGTCAAGATCGGCCTCAGTGGAGGAGGCTCGTGAAGGACGCTACTGGGCAGTTGGAGGCAGTCGCCCTCCAACAACAACGGAGGGCGGAGGAGCGACGCTCACAACAACGAGCGGAGCGCCGGGTGGCTAAAGCACAGCAAGTTGGTACAGTAGGGGGCACAGGTGGTGCATCGGCCAGTCATCTCGGTCAACCCATGGCACCTGCTGGGTCTGCCCCCTGACCTCCTCCTGCACCTAGCCTGGCACAGCAGTCAACCCACGACACCTGCTGGGTCCGTCCCGTGACCTCCTCCTGCACCTAGCCTGGCACAGCAGTCAACCCATGGCACCTGCTGGGTCTGTCCCGTGACGTCATGCACCTAGCCTGGCACAGCAGTCAACCCATGGCACCTGCTGGGTCTGTCCCGTGACCTCCTCCTGCACCTAGCCTGGCACAGCAGTCAACCCGTGGTACCTGCTGGGTCTGTCCCGTGACCTCCTCCTGCACCTAGCCTGGCACAGCAGTCAACCCAAAGGCACCTGCCGGGTCTGTCCCGTGACCTCCTCCTGCACCTAGCCTGGCACAGCAGTCAACCCATGGCACCTGCTGGGTCTGTCCCGTGACCTCCTCCTGCACCTAGCCTGGCACAGCAGTCAACCCGTGGTACCTGCCGGGTCTGTCCCGTGACCTCCTCCTGCACCTAGCCTGGCACAGCAGTCAACCCATGGCACCTGCTGGGTCTGTCCCGTGACCTCCTCCTCCTGGATTGTTGTTGTTGTCGTGTGGATTGTTGTTGTTTTCGTGTGGATTGTTGTTGTTGTTGTTGTGTGGATTGTTGTTGTTGTTGTGTGCGCGTTGCACGGTGTGCAGTGTGAGTACGGCACCGCCTGACAAAGAGCTTCATAGCTCATCAGATTCGTCTGTCTGCAGCCTCAATAAAGACGCCGCTTCTGTTTCGTTCCAGGCTTCTCGTCTGCATTGGCGAAACCATCGGGGTGAGCGCTACTACACACACACACACACACGGTGTGCCACAGATTGTCCACCCTAGCGACACACTCACACACACACACACGGTGTGCCACAGATTGTCCACCCTAGCGACACACTCACACACACTGTCACACACACTCACTCACTCACACAAACACACACTCACTCACACACACACAGTGTGCCACTGATTGTCCACCCTAGCGACACACGCAGCGCCACTGATTGTCCACCCTAGCGACACTCACACACACTGTCACACACTCTCACACTCACACACTCACACACACACTCACACACATACACACGCAGATAATCAACCCTAGCGACACACGCAGTGCCACTGATTGTCCACCCTAGCGACACACGCAGTGTCACTGATTGTCCTCCGTAGCGACACACACACACACTCACACACACACTCACACACACACTCACACACACACTCTCACACACACTCTCACACAGACACTCACACACACACTCACACACTCACTCACACACAGACACTCACACACTCACACACACACTGTCACACAGACAGTCACACACACACTCTCACACAGACACTCACACACTCACTCACACTCACTCACATACTCACACACTCACACACACTCACACACACTCACACACTCTCACACACTCACTCACACACACTCACTCACTGTCACACTCACACACACTCACACACACACACTCACTCACACTCACACACTCACTGTCACACTCTCACACACACACAACAACAACCGCCATTCGCCACCAAGTGGCGGCGACGTCACCACTGCGCTTGTGCCAGGCTACGTGCACACACACACACTCACACACATTCACACACACTCACACACTCACTCACACTCACACACACTCACACACACTCACACACACTCACTCACACACACACTCACACACTCACTCACTCACACACACACTCACACACTCACACACACACTCACACACACTGTCACACACACACTCACTCACACACTCACTCACTCACACACACACACTGTCACACACACACTCACTCACACACACACTCACACACACTGTCACACACACACACTCACACACACACTCACACACTCGCACACACACACACTCACACACACTCACACACACACTCACACACACACTGTGGGTTACCCCTCGCAGTCCACCCAAAGGATCACCCACTGCGCTGTAAGCAGATGTCGCAAACGGGTTTTGATTCCTTACCCGTACCTGGCCGCACCAGGGTCGCAAACGGCTACCCGTACCCGGCCGTACCCGTACCCTACCTGTACCCGGCCGGGTACGGGTAGGGTACGGGTACGGCCGGGTACGGGCCGGGTACGGGTAGGGTACGGGTATCGGGTACCCGATTGCGACCTCTGGGATGAAGCCACGTTGCAGGCGCGGGTGGGTTGATTCTAGGAACTTGAATTGTGAGAAGAGACAAGACGTTGGGAAATGAGTGACAAACGGTGACTCACCAGTGACTCACGGCCTACCCGTACCCGGCCGCACCAGGGTCACAAACTCTCCCACTCACTCACCCACCCACCCACTAATTCAGCTACTCACTCACCCACCCACTCACCCACTCACTCAACCACTCACTCACCCACTCACGAACTCACTCACTCACTCACCCACTCACGCACCCACTCACTCACCCACCCACTTACCCACTCACTCAACCACTCACTCACCCACTCACGAACTCACTCACTCACCCACTCACCCACTCACGCACCCACTTACTCACCCACCAACCAGAGGTCGCAAACGGGTTTTGATTCCTTACCCGTACCCGTACCCGGCCGCACCAGGGTCGCAAACGGGTACCCGGGTACGGGTAGCCGGGTATCGGGTAGGGTACGGGTATCGGGTACCCGGTTGCGACCTCTGGCTGTAAGTCACCCTGCTTGCCCGCCTGCCCGCCCAGTCTCCGCAGTTCCAGAGGATCAACGCGGTGATCGGCGCCAGCGACCGCGGGAGGGGGGCCAAGCGGCGCCTGGTGGAGGAGGGGGGGGCGGAGGAGGGGGGCCCCGGGGGTCGCGGGGGGGGTCGCGAGGCCGCAGTCCAAGCGGCTGCTCTTCGACTGCGGCGAGGCCGGCGCGGACGAGACGGACGGCGCGTGAGTCGTGGGCCTCCTCGCACGCACACACACGTACACTCACACACACGCACACACACGTACGCACACGCACGTACACACGCACACACACGTACACTCACACACACGCACACACACGTACACACGCACACACGTACACGCACACGTACACACACGTACACACGTACACGTACACTCGTACACGTACACTCGTACACACGCGCATACACGCATACACACGTACACGCACACACACACTCACGCACGCTCGCACACACACGCACGCACACACACGTACACACGCACACGTACACACACGCGCACACACGTACACACACGCACGCACGTACACGCACGTACACATACGTACACACACGCACACACACACACACACACACGCACACACACACGTACACACACGCACGCACACACACGTACACACGCACACGTACACACACACACGTACACACACGCACACACGCACACACGTACACGCACGTACACACACGTACACACACACACGCACACACACACACGCGCACACACACACACACGTACACACACACGCACACACACGCAACACTCACTCACACACACGCAACACTCACTCGTTCACGCACTCACACACATACACACACGCACACACACACTCACGTACGCACGTACACACGCACACACACACGCACACACACGTACACGCACACACTCACGCACGCACACTCATGCACGCACACACGCACGTGCGCACGCACACACGCACGCTCACACGCGCACGCACACTCACACACTCGCACACACTCACTCGTTCACACGCACTCACGCACACACGCACACACACGCACACACACACTCACTCACTCGCACGCACGCACACACACGCACACTCACACGCACTCACATTCACACACGCACACACTTACTCGTTCACACACTCACGCACACACACGCACTCACACAACACTCACTCACGCGCACTCACACACACTCACACAACACTCTCACACACACACGCCCTCACACACACTCACACACTCACTTACACACTCACACACTCTCACACAACACTCACGCGCACACGCACACACTCTCACACGCACGCACGCACGCACACGCACACTCACACAACACTCACGCACTCACACACAACAACAACAACCGCCATTCGCCACTAAGTGGCGGTGACGTCACCACGACGCTTGTGCCAGGCCATGTGCACCTTGAGGCCACGTGAAGTGTCGAACGCCCGCTGGCAGGAGGTCACGGGGCAGACCCAGCAGGTGCCACGGGTCTACTGACTGAGATGACCGAGATGACTGGCTGATGCACCATCTGTGCCCCCTACTGTGCCAACTTGCTGTGCTTTAGCCACCCGGCGCTCCGCTCGTTGTTGTGAGCGTCGCTCCTCCGCCCTCCGTTGTTGTTGGAGGGCGACTGCCTCCAACTGCCCAGTAGCGTCCTTCACGAGCCTCCTCCACTGAGGCCGATCTTGACATCGCTGGTACCAGTCATCGGCAAGTCCACTCAGCTCCACGTCCTCCTGTACCACATCACTCCATCTCTTCTCTAGCCCGTGCCGCGCCCATTTAGCCCCCTCGATCCGGCCGAACAAAAGCTGTTTGGGCATGCGGTGGCTGGGCATGCGGGCTACATGACCCAGCCAACACAGCCTTGCCTAATTCTAGATTTGAAGCTTTGCCTGCCGGAGGAGCTCACCGATGGGACTTTGCCCAGATCTTTCAAGGATTTGTGAGCTCCTCACACAATCCAGCCTGCAGGTTAAACCCAGGATGGATCGTAGGCAGGCCAGCCTAAATGTTTCAGACACACACACCGACACCAGAGGTGGCAAACGGGTTATGATTCCTTACCTGTACCCGGCCGCACCAGGGTCGCAAACGGGTACCCGTACCCGGCTGGGGGTACGGGTAGCCGGGTATCGGGTAGGGTACGGGTATCGGGTACCCGGTTGCGACCTCTGACCGACACTCATCTACACACTCCTCATTCACAACGTAGCGGCCGTGTGGTTGCTGCGGCGCGGCGATTGTCGGCACGGTGAGCGTCGGTGCGTTTGTGCGTAGCGATCGCCACCAGCGTGTGGTGGTTTTATCTTTTGCTGCCCCCCCTAACCCCCCCCCTACCCCCCCCTACCCCCCCCCTACCCCCCCCCCCCTACCCCCCCCCCCTACCCCCCCCCCCCCCTACCCCCCCCCCCTACCCCCCCCCGACAGCAAACCGCTCAACGGCGCCCGCGACTCCCTCGCCACCAACGGGAGGAGCCGCTCCATCATCCACCGCAAAGTCTCCGAGCTCGGTAAACTCTCTCGCACGCGCACGCACACGTGGTGTGTACGTGTGTGTGTGTGTACGTGTGTGTGTACGTGTGTGTGTACATGTGTGTACGTGTGTGTGTGTACGTGTGCGTGTGTACGTGTGTATGTGTGTATGTGTGTGTGTGTGTGTGTGTACGTGTGTGTGTACGTGTGTGTGTACATGTGTGTACGTGTGTATGTGTGTGTGTGCGTGTGTGTGCGTGTGTGTATACGTACGTGTGTACGTACGTATGTACATGTGTGTGTGCGTGTCTTTGTCTGTGTGTGTACGTGTGTGTGTACGTGTGTGTGTGTGTACGTGTACGTGTGTGTATGTGTCTTTGTCTGTGTGTGTACGTGTGTATGTGTGTGCGTGCGTGTGTGTACGTGTGTGTGTACGTGTGTGTGTACGTGTGTGTGCGTATGTGTACGTGTGTGTGTACGTGTGTGTGTGTGTGTGTACGTGTGTACGTGTGTGTGTATGTGTGTGGGGAGCGGTGGTGTAGCGGTTAGCGCGCTGCGCTACGAACCTGGCGACCCGGGTTCGATTCCCGCTCACGGCTAACACCAGTGACGATTATCTGAACCGGTCCTGGGCCTCCCCTAGGTCGACTCAGCCTTAAATGAGTACCTTGGGGCGCTGTGTAAACATCGCCACTGGGGAGACAAAGGCGGTCGGGCGTGGTGCTGGCCACCCACCCCCTCGTGTGCCGTTCCGGCCTTCATAGGTGCTTGCTAGCAGCACTTGCCCCTACAGTCTGTTAAGGCTATACAGGGGATCTTTATCTTTGTGTGTATGTGTCTTTGTCTGTGTGTGTACGTGTGTGTGTGTACGTGTGTGTACGTGTCTTTGTCTGTGTGCGCATGTGTGTGTACGCGTGCATGTGTACATGTGCGTGTGTACATGTTTGTGCATGTGTGTACGTTTGTGTGTCTTTGTGTGTGTGTGTGCGTGTGTATACATGTCTGTGTTAACGCGACCGTGTGCGTGTGTGTACGTATGTATGTGTTGTGTGTGTGTACTTGTGTGTGTGTACGTGTGTGTGTACTTGTGTGTGTCTTTGTCTGTGTGTGCGTGTGTGTGTTAACATGGGAGTGCATGCGCGTGTGTATGTGGGTGTGTACATGTCGTACACCAGGGGAGGTAGTCAACATCTCCTAGCCACCGTGATGATGATGATGAGAGAGAGACACGCAAACTTCAAATATACAGCAGCAGCAGCAGGCGTCAGGGTCGGGATGTAACCCACGACCTCCCGCACACCTGGCGAGGTAGTTAACATCTCACCAAATACAGGCATCGTCAGGGCTTGGATCGAACCCACGCCCCCCCACGTGTACCAGGCGAGGTAGTTAACATCTCACCAAATACAGGCATCATCAGGGTCTGGATCGAACCCACGACCTCCCGTACACCAGGCGAGGTAGTTAACATCTCCCAGCCACCATGATGATGATGATGAGAGAGAGAGAGAGAGACGCAAACTCCAAATACACAGCAGCAGGCATCGTCAGGGTCGGGATCGAACCCACGACCTCCCGCACACGAGGCAAGGTAGTCAACATCTCCCAGCCACCGTGATGATGATTATGATGAGAGAGAGAGAGAGACACGCAAACTCCAACAGCAGCAGGCATCGTCAGGGTCGGGAACGAACCCACGACCTCCCGCACACCAGGCGAGGTAGTCAACATCTCACCAAATACAGCAGGAATCGTCAGGGTCGGGATCAAACCCACGACCTCCTGCGTACCAGGCGAGGTAGTCAACATCTCCCAGCCACCGCGGCCTCAGAGACGACTCTTTGCTCTCCTCGCTTCGTGCGGCGATACCCGACGCTCCGGCCCGCTGCACGGTGAATTCGCCGGCCGTTCGAAATCCGTTGCCCTGTGCTGCTTCCATTGTTTTCTTTTCAATCATCTTGATCCTTCTCTGTCCTCCCAGCGTTCGCTTTCCAACGCACGAGGACGGGCGGCGGTGGCGGCGACGACGACGACGACGACGAGTGAAGATGACGGTGGAGCGTTTGGGGGGGGGGGGGGGGGGGGGTGGCGTGTGTCGGTGTAGTGGGGGGGGGGGCGGTGGAGGGTGGTGACCACTGGGTGGGTGGTGGTGGTGGTGGGTGGTGCGGCAGGAGCTCAGTAGAGGGGGTTGCACAGGTGGTGCATCTACCGGTCATCTCAGTCGTCAAAGCCTGCCACAGCAGTCAACCCAAGGCACCTGCTGGGTCTGTCTCGTGACCTGCTGCACCTAGCCTGGCACAGCAGTCAACCCAAGGCACCTGCTGGGTCTGTCTCGTGACCTGCTGCACCTAGCCTGGCACAGCAGTCAACCCAAGGCACCTGCTGGGTCTGTCCCGTGACCTGCTGCACCTAGCCTGGCACAGCAGTCAACCCAAGGCACCTGCTGGGTCTGTCCCGTGACGGTCTCCTGCACCTAGCCTGGCACAGCAGTCAACCCAAGGCACCTGCTGGGTCTGTCCCGTGACCTGCTGCACCTAGCCTGGCACAGCAGTCAACCCAAGGCACCTGCTGGGTCTGTCCCGTGACCTCATGCACCTAGCCTGGCACAGGTGGTGGTGCATCTACCGGTCATCTCAGTCGGCAAAGCTCACGGCACCTGCTGGGTCTGTCCCGTGACGGTCTCCTGCACCTAGCCTGGCACAGCTGGTGCATCTGCCGGTCATCTCAGTTGGCCAGGCGCCTGGCACCTGCTGGGTCTGTCCCGTGACCTCATGCACCTAGCCTGGCACCGGCGCAGGGCGTCGTGGTGACGTCACCGCCACTTTAAGTATTGGTTGGAGCCCAGCCCACCTGGGTACACACTCGCGTTTGGTTTACCTTTTAGCCGTACGGTTCGGTAGTTTGAATCATTTGCTTCGTTGCCGTGGTAATTGTTTTTTTTTTTTACTTTACCCCGTGGTCGTTTTTGGTAGCGCGGTAATCGTTGATCATGGTTTTTTTTTACTTTTTCTGAACTTATTTTTTTTACTTTTACCATCGACGATACCCCCCCCCCGCCGCCATCATCATCATCAGCTCGTAACCGCTTCCTCCACCGGCACATGCAGCTGACTCCGCACGGCCACGGGTTATCTTTGTGTGTACGCTGTGTGTGTGTGTGCGGTGTGTGTGTGTACGTTGTGTGCACGGTGTGTGTGTACGTTGTGTGTATGTTGTGTGTACGTTGTCTGTATGTGTGTGTGTACGTTGTGTGTGTACGTCGTGTGTACGGTGTGTACGGTGTGTACGTTGTGTGTGCGGTGTGTGTACGTTGTGTGTGTGTACGTTGTGTGTGTATGTGTGTGTACGGTGTGTGTGCGGTGTGTGTGTACGGTGTGTGTACGTTGTGTGTGTGTACGGTGTGTGTGTGTATGTTGTGTGTACGTTGTGTGTGTATGTTGTGTGTACGTTGTGTGTATGGTGTGTGTATGGTGTGTGTACGGTGTGTGTAGGTTGTGTGTAGTTGTGTGTGTACGTTGTGTGTGTAGTTGTGTGTACGTTGTGTGTGTACGTTGTGTGTGTTCGGTGTGTGTACGGTGTGTGTGTACGTTGTGTGTGTGTACGTTGTGTGTGTACGTTGTCTGTGTACGGTGTGTGTACGTTGTGTGTGTATGTGTGTGTACGTTGTCTGTGTACGTTGTGTGTGTACGTTGTGTGTACGTTGTGTGTGTACGTTGTGTGTGTACGGTGTGTGTACGTTGTGTGTGTATGTGTGTGTACGTTGTCTGTGTACGTTGTCTGTGTACGTTGTGTGTGTACGTTGTGTGTGTACGTTGTGTGTGTACGGTGTGTGTGTACGTTGTGTGTGTACGGTGTGTGTGTTCGGTGTGTGTACGGTGTGTGTGTGTACGGTGTGTGTGTGTGTACGGTGTGTGTGTGTATGTTGTGTGTGTATGTGTGTGTACGTTGTGTGTATGTGTGTGTGTACGGTGTGTGTGCGTTGTGTGTGTACGTTGTGTGTACGTTGTGTGTACGTTGTCTGTGTACGTTGTGTGTGTGTAGTTGTGTGTAGTTGTGTGTGTACGTTGTGTATGTGTGTGTATGTGTACGGTGTGTGTATGTGTATGTGTGTGTATGTGTGTGTACGTTGTGTGTGTACGGTGTGTATGGTGTGTGTACGTTGTGTGTGCGTTGTGTGCACGGTGTGTACGTTGTGTGTGTACGGTGTGTGTGTATGTGTGTGTGTGTACGTTGTGTGTACGCTGTGTGTACGGTGTGTGTACGCTGTGTGTGTACGGTGTGTGTGTACATTGTGTGTAGTTGTGTGTGTACGTTGTGTGTGTGTTGAACTTTGCACCGTGCGTAGCCGACTGCGCTAATCGGAGGTGCGGGGGGGGGGGCCAGGGACAACAAACTAAACACAACAGCAGCAAGAAGCGGTTCTAGAGAAATTAGTTTGCAATTTAGTATCAGAGTGTGGTGTATCGTAGAGTGTAGTTGCGTGTAGCGTAGTGCGTATTGCCGTGTGTATTGTAGTGTATAGTAGTGCAGTGTATGTACCTTGACCTTCTTTAGCACCGTATGAACGGACTCATCACACAGAGACCCACAGACTCACCACACAGAGACCCACAGACTCACCACACAGAGACCCACAGACTCACCACACAGAGACCCACAGACTCACCACACAGAGACCCACAGACTCACCACACAGAGACCCACAGACTCACCACACAGAGACCCACAGACTCATCACACAGAGACCCGCAGACTCATCACACAGAGACCCACAGACTCACCACACAGAGACCCACAGACTCACCACACAGAGACTCACAGACTCACCACACAGAGACCCACAGACTCATCACACAGAGACCCACAGACTCACCACACAGAGACTCACAGACTCACCACACAGAGACCCACAGACTCACCACACAGAGACCCACAGACTCACCACACAGAGACCCACAGACTCACCACACAGAGACCCACAGACTCACCACACAGAGACCCACAGACTCACCACACAGAGACCCACAGACTCACCACACAGAGACCCACAGACTCACCACACAGAGACCCACAGACTCACCACACAGAGACCCACAGACTCACCACACAGAGACCCACAGACTCACCACACAGAGACCCACAGACTCACCACACAGAGACCCACAGACTCACCACACAGAGACCCACAGACTCACCACACAGAGACCCACAGACTCACCACACAGAGACCCACAGACTCACCACACAGAGACCCATAGTGTGTTGTCCTCCCCACGCCACATCAGCACGGTCGGTCATGTACAGTGCGAAAGAAGTTCAACATACATACATGCAGGCCAGCTTAGCACGGCTCAATCCATATTGAAAACTCACCTGTGCCGTGCTGGCCTCCTTTGCTGGCACGTGTCCAGATGTGCCAGTGGAAAAAGGCAAGATATATCTGCTGTCAAGGGGTGCCGCTTGTGGCAAGGAGATGTTAACTACCTCGCCCGGTACGCGGGAGGTCGTGGGTTCGATCGCGACCCTGGCAATGCCTGTGATTTGGCGAGATGTTAACTACCTCGCCCGGTACGCGGGAGGTCGTGGGTTCGATCGCGACCCTGGCAATGCCTGTGATTTGGCGAGATGTTAACTACCTCGCCCGGTACGCGGGAGATCGTGGGTTCGATCGCGACCCTGATGACGCCTGCCGTATATTTGAATTTTGCGTGTGTCTCTCTCCCCGTGGGTCACGTGGATTTTTTTGTATCTCCGTTTTTTTTTTTCTCCACGTTTAGAATCGATGTGCGCATTTTCCGTGCTGTTATACATTTCCCACTCGATAAGCCACTCCGCTCCCCCCCCCCCTTTTACACCTGATTAAAATGAAATTAAAATATTCTCACGGTTTCTCAAGTGAGGCCAACGAAGCACGGCTCAGTTAAAACGGCAGTGGAAAAAAATATCCACCCGTGCCGTGCCGTGCCAACACGTGGGGAGGGGGGGGGGCCGTACCGAGGCCGCATGGTACACGTTTGAGGCTGAGTCGACCTAGGGGAGGCCCAGGACCCAGTTGAGCGGGGAATTGAACTCGAGTGTTGGCGGGTTTGTAGCGCAGCGCACGAACCACTGCCGCTCACACTCACCTCACCACACACACTCACCACTCACTCACCACACTCACTCACCACTCACTCACCACACTCACTCACCACACTCACCACACTCACTCACCACTCACTCACCACACACACTCACCACTCACTCACCACACACACTCACCACTCACTCACCACACTCACTCACCACTCACTCACCACACACACTCACCACACTCACCACTCCCTCACCACACTCACTCACCACTCACTCACCACACTCACTCACCACTCACTCACCACACACACTCATCTCACCACACTCACCACACTCCCTCACCACTCACTCACCACTCACTCACCACACTCACTCACCACTCACTCACCACACACACTCATCTCACCACACTCACCACACTCCCTCACCACTCACTCACCACTCACTCACCACACACACTCACCACACTCAGACACCACTCCCTCACCACACTCACTCACTCACCACACTCATTCACCACACTCACTCACTTACCACACTCACTCCCTCACAACACTCACTCACTCACCACACTCACTCACTCACCACACTCACTCACTCACCACACTCACTCACTCACCACACTCACTCACCACACTCACTCACCACACTCCCTCACCACACAGTCCCTCACCACACTCACCACTCCCTCACCACACTCACTGACCACACTCTCTCACCACACACTCACCACTCCCACACCACACTCACCACACTCACTCACCACACTCACTCCCTCACCACACTCTCTCACCACACTCACTCTCTCACCACACACACTCACTCACTCCATCACCACACTCACTCACTCACCACACTCCCTCACCACACTCACTCCCTCACCACACTCACTCACCACACTCACTCACACACTCACCACACTCCCTCACCACACTCACTCCCTCACCACACTCACTCCCTCACCACACTCACTCACACACTCACCACACTCCCTCACCACACTCCCTCACCACACTCACTCACCACACTCACCACACACACTCACTCCCTCACCACACTCACTCACACTCACTCCCTCACCACACTCCCTCACCACACACACTCACCACACTCCCTCACCACACACACTCACTCACTCGTACACCTTACACCACCCCCACCAACCCTCCACAAAGCGGTGCCTATTTTATCCCCCCCTCAACCCCGGGAAGGGATGATGGGGGCTCAAGTCAGCTCGCGATGGGTTCAGTTTATTTTTTCTCATTTTTTTTCGGTTCGTTAACCGGGTGGTTGTGGTGGTTGTGGTGGTTATTGTTGTTGTTGCACTATTGTTTACCTGTTTTCTTAACTTTTTTTGTACAAATAAAATAAAAATGCGTGCGCGTGACGGCACCTGTCCCTGCGACGAATGTTTACGCGCGCGGTCCTCGCACGCGCACGGACACGCACACACACGGACACACACATGGACACACACAGACACACGGACACACACGCACACACACGGACACACACACACACGGACACACACACACACGGACACGCATGCACATGGACACACACACGCATACACATGGACACACACACGTACGGACACACACATGGACGCACACGCGCACGGACACACACATGGACACACGCACACGGACACACACGCACACGGACACGCATGCACATGGACACACACACATAGAGACACACACACATGCACACACACACGCATGGACATGGACACGGACACGCATTGACACACACACATGGAGACACACACGCATGGACACACACATGGACGCACACGCACACGGACACACACATGGACACACGCACACGGACACACACATGGACACACACGCACACGGACACGCATGCACATGAACACACACACATGGGACACACATGCACACACACACGCATGGACACGGACACACACACACACGCATTGACACACACACATGGAGACACACGCATGGACACACACATGGACGCACACGCACACACACATGGACACACGCACACGGACACACACATGGACACACACGCACACGGACACGCATGCATATGGACACACACACATAGAGACACACACACATGGACACACACACGCATTGACACGCACACGCATTGACACACACACACACGGAGACACACACGCATGGACACACACACGCATTGACACACACACACACACATGGACACGCACACACACAAGCACACACACACACATGGGACACACACACACACGGACACACACACACGCACCACACACACATGCACACACACACATGCACACACACAAGCACGGACACACATGGGACACACATGCACACACAAACACACACGCATGGGACACACACGGGACACACACACACACGGACACACACAAACACATGTGACACACACGGACACACACACACACACATGGGACACACACACGCACCACACACATGCACACACAAACACACGCATGGGACACACACACACAAGCACACACACACACACACATGGGACACACACACGCACCACACACATGCACACACACACATGCACACACACAAGCACGGGCACACATGGGACACACACACACATGCACACACACAAACACATGGGACACACACACACGGACACACACACACGGACACGCACACACACAAGCACACACACACACGCATGGGACACACATGCACCACACACATGCACACACACACATGCACACACACACACATGCACACACACAAGCACGGACACACATGGGACACATGCACATGCACACATGGACACGCACACACACAAGCACACACACACACGCATGGGACACACGCACACATGGGACACACAAGCACGGACACATGGGACACACACACACATGCACACACAAACACACACACATGGGACACACACACACATGCACACACAAACACACACACATGGGACACACACACACATGCACACACAAACACACACACATGGGACACACATGCACACACAAGCACACACACATGGGACACACACACACATGCACACACAAACACACACACATGGGACACACACACACATGCACACACAAGCACACACACATGGGACACACACACACATGCACACACAAACACACACACATGGGACACACACACACATGCACACACACACACACGGGACACACACACACATGCACACACAAACACACACACGGGACACACACATGCACACACAAACACACACACATGGGACACACACACATGCACACACAAACACACACACATGGGACACACACACACATGCACACACAAACACACACACATGGGACACACACACACATGCACACACAAACACACACACATGGGACACACACACACATACAAACACACACACATGGGACACACACACACATGCACACACAAACACACACACATGGGACACACACACACATGCACACACAAACACACACACATGGGACACACACACACATGCACACACAAACACACACACATGGGACACACACATACATGCACACACAAACACACACACATGGGACACACACACACATGCACACACAAACACACACATGGGACACACAAACACATGCACACACAAACACACACACATGGGACACACACACACATGCACACACAAACACACACACATGGGACACACAAACACATGCACACACAAACACACACATGGGACACACACACACATGCACACACAAACACACACACATGGGACACACAAACACATGCACACACAAACACACACACATGGGACACACACACACATGCACACACAAACACACACACATGGGACACAAACACATGCACACACAAACACACACACATGGGACGCGCAAAGATCTGGGCACAGGTCCCGTAGGTGAGCTCCTGTGTCGGGCCAGCGAAGCTGCGTTGGCTGGGTCACGTGGCAGGCCTGGGTCTGAACGATTAATCGATTTCAAATCGAATTCGCAATTTGAGACAATGCGAGCCTGACACAGCAGTCAACCCAAGTCACGTGCAGGGTCTATCCCGTGACCTCCTCCTCCTGCACCTAGCCTGGCACAGCAGTCAACCCATGGCAACTGCAGGGTCTGTCCCGTGACCTCCTCCTGCACCTAGCCTGGCACAGCAGTCAACCCATGGCACCTGCTGGGTCTGTCAGGTGATCTCATGCACCTAGCCTGGCACAGCAGTCAACCCATGGCACCTGCCGGGTCTGTCCCATGACCTCCTGCACCTAGCCTGGCACAGCAATCAACCCTTAGCACCTGCTGGGTCTGTCCCGTGACCTCCTGCACCTAGCCTGGCACAGCAATCAACCCTTAGCACCTGCTGGGTCTGTCCCGTGACCTCCTGCACCTAGCCTGGCACAGCAATCAACCCTTAGCACCTGCTGGGTCTGTCCCGTGACCTCCTGCACCTAGCCTGGCACAGCAATCAACCCTTAGCACCTGCTGGGTCTGTCCCGTGACCTCCTGCACCTAGCCTGGCACAAGCGCCGCGGTGACGTCACCGCCACTTGGTGGCGAGCGGCGTTCGGAGCCGACGATGACGCGTGACGAGACACGACACACGTGACGACACACGTGACGTCACACGTGACGACACACGTGACGACACGACACACGCTGGGAAACGAACATGGCTACCGCGTTCCCTTCGCCAAGCAGGAGCTGCTGTAGAAGACGACCGAGACGGTTTTGTTTATTTAAAAAGAAATTTATAACAACAACCGGACCGTGAAGGAGGGAGGGAAGGGAGGGAGGGGGGCACAGTCCGTTCTCCTACAACGCCATTGTTTACGATTCCAAGAACACAGGGTGAGATGTTACCATCCTTTGTGCAAGCACTTCCAAGAGTTCATGAACAGTGAGCCTGGTGACATTTGGGGAGCGCATCGTCAGCAGTGAACCTTTGGCTCCTAGGGTGTTTCGGCCTTTCACACGATACACCCTCCCCCCCCAAAGGCGGCCAGCGACAGGGTGATCAATCCTACACTTGCGTCCCATTCCCAATTAGTCGTAGGAGTTGCCTTGTTGTTGGTTCTTTCGGTAAAGTCACGTAGAAGGGAAGTAATAAAGTAATAAAAATAAAACATAACAAAATAATTCTCACGACGTTTCGGCCACAACGCAAGCAGCCGTCTTTCCTTTGATGCTGCTAATCCTGCATAATGCACGGGCATAATGACTTTAAACCCCTCGCCAAACCTCCTACGCATTTCACAAGTAGTACTAATCGCATATCTGCATTTCCCATAAATATGCTAAATTCCTCTTGATATGCAAATTATTTTGTCAAGGCGCTCTTCGCCCCTTCATCCCAGCTTAAATAGACGCTCCAAGCCTGGGGTGTGTCATTCAGACTCTGTCTCCTCGACAGACCTGTTCTCCACTTGAAGACAGCTGCTTGCGTTGTGGCCGAAACGTCGTGATAATTATTATATTTTATTACTTTATTACTTCCCTTCTACGTGACTTTACCTAAAGAACCAAGAAGATGAATCCCTGCAGTCACGAAAGCTTTAAAAGGAGTTGCCTTGTTGTTGATAGCCAACATCCCATGGGACTATGCATGTCAGGGGCGTCCTCCTTCCTGAGTCAAGCATTGTTGACCGCATACCTCCTGGCCCTCTCACTTCGGGGCCCAGCTGGGGTCTTTCCTCTTCGTCCAGAGCCACATATATATAGAACGCGTTCTATATATAACGCCTTGTGTGTGTGTGTATAGATATAGAACGCGTCACGAACGCATCGGATACAACGCGGAGAACGGAACGGCTGCGTCGCAGCGCGTCGCTCAGAACAAAGCGGCTGGCTGCCTCAAGCTGCATCGTCGTCGTCGTCGTCATCATCGTCGTCGTCATCGTCATCATCGTCGTCGTCATCATCGTCATCATCGTCCGAGGCATTGGGATGCTGCTGGATTGCTTCGAGTCGATGCCACCCCACCCATGTGCACCCTCGCTCTTTGTCCGGCCCGGACAGACGACGAGATCGAGGCGATCGAGGCGAACGTAACGGCTGCGTCGCAGCGTGAGTTGGGATAAGCGGCGGTCGTCACGGCTGCCTTTGCTTCACGTCATCATCGTCGTCGTCGTCAGCGTCGTCAGCGTCGTCGTCATCATCGTCGTCATCGTCATCATCGTCATCATCGTCATCATCGTCGTCATCATCGTTGTCATCATCGTCGTCATCATCATCGTTGTCGTCATCGTCGTCATCGTCATCATCGTCATCATCGTCATCATCGTCGTCATCATCGTTGTCATCATCGTCGTCATCATCATCGTTGTCGTCATCATCGTCGTCATCATCGTCGTCAGCGTCGTTGTCGTCAGCGTCATCGCACGAGGCACTGGGATGCTGCTGGATTGTTTCTCGTCGCTAAAATTGTAACGAAAACTCAACAGAGTTTTCGTCTAGCAGGTGTAAGGCCCCACCGAGCTGCTTTGTAGCTCAGTTTTATTTATTCAGAAGCGACCACCTGGCCATCGCAAGCGACCGCTGCTCAACCGAGCGGCGGCTTTATCGTCGTCGGTGTCGTCGTGTGGAAATTGATAGCGGCGGCCAAATGTTCTTAACAACGCCGTGGCGTTGATTCTCAATGTAGAGGGGGGAGGGGAAACCGGAGGACCCAGGGAGAAAAATCCACGCGACCACCACGGGGAGAGAGACGCAAACTCCAAATGTCCAGCAGCAGGCGTCGACAGGGTCGGGATCGAACCCACGACCTCCTGTATACCGGGCGAGGTAGTCAACATCTCATAGCCACCGTGATGATGATGAGAGAGACACGCAAACTCCAACACGACCTCCTGTACACCGGGCAAGGTAGTCAACATCTCATAGCCACTGTGATGATGGGAAGAGATGCAAACTCCGAATATACAGCAGCAGGCGTTGTCAGGGTCGGGATTGAACCCACGACCTCCTGTACACCAGGCGAGGTAGTCAACATCTCATAGCCACCGTGATGATGGGAAGAGATGAAAACTCCGAATATACAGCAGCAGGCGTCGTCAGGGTCGGGATTGAACCCACGACCTCCTGCGTACCAGGCGAGGTAGTCAACATCTCATAGCCACCGTGATGATGATGAGAGAGATGCAAACTCCAAAAGGGAGGTGGAAGAAGAATGGGGGACAGAAAAACACAGAGGAGTAGGAGGCCCTCCCCCTTCCCTCCTCTCTCCTGGCTCGAGTCTTTGTTGTTGTTGTTGTTTTCCTCGTAGTAAAATTTCTTAGAAAAAATTTACAAAAATAATAATTTGAGTAAAAATCGCCGTCGAGCGGCGGCACCACGCGGCGACCTGCCTCCGTGTGGCCGTGGGCTCCGTCAGAAAGCGGCGAGCTCGAGAGGGACAGAGACACAAAGACAAAGATCCCCCGTGTAGCCTTAACAGGCTGTAGGGGCAAATGCTGTTAGCGAGCACCTATGAAGGCCGGAACGGTACACGAGGGGGTGGGTGGCCAGCACCACGCCCGACCGCCTTTGTCTCCCTAGTGGCGATGTTTACACACCGCACCAGGTACTCATTTGAGGCTGAGTCGACCTAGGGGAGGCCCGGGACCGGTTCAGATAATTGTCACCGATGTTGGCAGTGCGCGGGAATCGAACCCGTGTCGCCGGGTTCGTAGCGCAGCGCGCTAACCGCTACACTATCGCTCCCCACACACAGACAGACACATACACACAGACACACAACAACAACAACCGCCATTCGCCACTAAGTGGCAGTGACGTCACCACGACGCTTGTGCCAGGCCATGTGCACCTTGAGGCCACGTGAAGTGTCGAACGCCCGCTGGCAGGAGGTCATGGGGCAGACCCAGCAGGTGCCACAGGTCGACTGACTGAGATGACCGAGATGACTGGCTGATGCACCACTTGTGCCCCCTACTGTACCAACTTGCTGTGCTTTAGCCACCCGACGCTCCGCTCGATGTTGTGAGCATCGCTCCTCCGCCCTCCGTTGTTGTTGGAGGGCGACTGCCTCCAACTGCCCAGTAGCGTCCTTCACGAGCCTCCTCCACAGAGGCCGATCTTGAGATCACTGGTACCAGTCATCAGCAAGTCCACTCAGCTCCACATCCTCCTGTACCACATCACTCCATCTCTTGTCTAGCCCGTGCCGTGCCCGTTTAGCCCCCTCTATCCGTCCGAATAAAAGCTGTTTAGGCATGCGGTGGCTGGGCATGCGGGCTACATGACTCAGCCAACGTAGCCTTGCCTGCCGGAGCTCACCAATGGGACTTTGCCCAGATCTTTCAAGGATTTATGAGCTCCTCACACAATCCAGCCTGGTTAAACCCAGGATGGATCGTAGGCAGGCCAGCCGAAATGTTTCTAACCGGCGCAATGGGGAGCCATCCCTTGACCGCACCCAGGCATCGATCAGCCTCCCATTGTATCTGTACCAAATGGAAATTCCCCCGGTACAGCTATTGAAGGCTTCACGAACTACGTGGTCAAAATAGATGTTAAATAATGTGGGAGCCAGAGGACATCCCTGTCGCACCCCTAGGTGTACAGGGAATGGCTCGGACTCCCGGCCACGTAGTTTTACCCGGGCCCGCTCACCATCATGAAGGTCCTTAATGATCGTGAGCAGAGGGTCAGGGACTCCGAGAGCACGGAGAACAACCCAGAGCCCAGGCCTACTGATGGTATCATAGGCCTTGACCAGGTTAATAAAGCAGAGATGTAGGTCTTGTTGAAATTCCCTACACCTCTGCTGTAGCAGACGAACAGAAAATATAGCATCTGTACAGGACTGCCCTTTCCTAAAACCGCATTGGGGCTCCGCAAGCCTCTCCTCAACGTGCCTTGCAAGGCGATGTTGACTAATCCTTACCAGGACCTTTCCCAGCACACTGAGAAATGAGATGCCCCTGTAGTTGTTCAGTCTGTGCGGTCCCCCTTCTTAAAAAGGGGGACCACCAGGGCATCCTTCCAGTCCTGCGGAACCCATCCAGTGGTCCAGACTGTTGTCATGATGTCATGTAAGGCAGTCTGTGCATAAACGCCACCGTCCCTCAGAATTTCGCTTGGGAAATCTTCTCTGCCCGGTGCCTTTCCTGGTCTCAGGCTCCGGATCGCCTTCAGTACTTCCTCAACAGATGGCACCTCATCCAGCCACTCACAGGGGGTGACTACTTCTTCCAATATTTGAGGCAATGCAGCCTCAGCAGGGTCATCCCCACTTTGTGCCATGATGTTTTCCTGGCCAAGGGATTTCCCCTCCCCCAGGACCTCACAGAAATGCTCAGCAAATCTGCAAACCTGTTCCTGGGGGTCGGAAATTGGATCACCATTTTTTCCCTAATGATGGTAAAAGGTGTGGCGCTGCAGGTTACTTTTTTGATGGAGTTAAATAGTGATTTGTGATCGCGGGCCACTGAGGCAGACTCCATCTCCTCAGCAACCCGCGACCACCACCCATCCTTGCAGCGCCTCACGGCTCTCCGAACCTCCAAGCGAAGGCTGCGGTAAGCCTCCTCATTCTCTGATGTGGGATGCTGTAGACGATGAGAGTGGGCCTGTCGCTTTTTCTCAACTATCCTGAACACCTCCTCTGTCAGCCAGGGTCTCTGGGGAGGTCTGGACCGCGTACCCAAAGCAGCCATTGCAGCTGCATGAGTCACAGTGCTAAACCTCGCCCATTTACCCTCGACATCGGGAGGAGTGGGGGACGATGCCAGCCGCAAGCGATGATGAAATTCTCGCTTGCAACTTTCATCAGCTGAGACCAGGCCACCTTAGGTTGGAATGGGGTCCTGGGTGTGCACCCACCACCGGAGTGGAAGAATGGCAAACGCATCTTACAGATGACAAGTCGATGGTCAGTGGGCAGATCAGCTCCAAGGTAGGTCCTGGTGTCAAGGACATGGGCCCGCATCCACTGGTCCGTCACTATGTAGTCCAGCAGATGTTCTTGCTTGGACCCGGCATGCATCCATGATGTTGTGTGGATGCGCCGATGCCGGAACAGCGTGTTGGTAATTACAAGCCCATGGGCTGCACAGAAATCTAGCAGCCTCCTACCATTGTTATTGAGTTGATCTGGCCCATATTTCCAATCACTCCAGACCAGGTGCCAGCATCATGACCAACTCAAGCATTGAAGTCACCCAACAAGATGACTCTATCCCGAGGGACCACTTTAGCCAGCACCTGTGACAGGAGGTCATAGAAGGCATCCGACTCATCAGCCTTGCCTGCATCCCTCCACGGATGTTCGTCTTCAGTGGGGGCATAAGTAACCACGATCACCACTCCTCGCTTCTGGTTGATGGTAAGGCGAGCCCAGAGTAGCCTGGGGCTTACAGCTTCCCACACCTCACCGCCATGCTCCCACGCCCCCTTCATTCTTTTGTTCAGAAGAAGAGTCACACCCTGTTGTTTGGCAGTCTCCTGCCCCGAGTAGAGGACTGTCCACCCTTCATGGTGGCAGGAGCTAGAGCCGGTCCACCAGACCTCCTGAATGCCACAGAGATCCAGGCGATACCGGTCCAGCTCCCGACAGAGGAGTGGCAGCCTTTCCTCCGCAGTGAGCTTTCGAACATTCCACGTGGCCACCCGTAGTAGTTTTTTGTTGTTTCTGGAGGAGCCCCGAGGGTAAGGATTCAGTATCCTGGCTCCGCCACACAGACACACACACACAGACAGACGTCCTGTTAAGTTTCTCAATTGCCACGCCAGGAGTGGGGAGATCATCGAATGGGGAGCGGCAACCGACCGCCCGGACCCGGAGTCGCCAGCTTCCCATGCAAATAAAAATATATAAAAATTTGAAGAGAAAAGAAATAAAAAAAAAATGTTTTTTTTTTTAATAACCCAAAAATTTACGGCAAAAGTTTCTTTGCCCGCGGCACGTCGTGGTGTGGGCACACCGCCGCCACCACCACCACCACCGCCACCACCGCCACCACCGCCACCACCGCCACCATCGCCGCCTCCACCGAGGCGCGACGGTCCGGATCACCGCCACCGCTTACCGAAACCGTCACCGATTGAGTGCGAGAGATACACGCGCGCGCACGCACATCGCCGTGATTACTATCGCACATCTTTTTTTTTCTTCAACGTTGAACGTTTTTGCCGTAATAGTATTTAAAGTCGCGCGTTGATTTCTTTTTGTACACACTTGTAAAAACATTTTTCTTTTTTTACAATAATCATCTTCTTCTTCTTTGACGACAGCGACATCGTCGTGATCCTTGTCATGACTACCATGATCTTCATCAACGTCGTCACGATCGCCATCATCAACGCCTTGATCATCATCATTGGTGTGATCGTCGTCGCCGTCGTCACGATCACCATCGTCGCGATGATCATGAACGTCGTCGTGATAGCGATCATCATAATCATCATAATCATCGTGACAGCCAGCAGCGTCGTGATCGCCGCCCTCTCTCGCATCGTCGTCTTGACAACTTGACGTGGGAGTCACCCACCCACGGAGTCACCCACCCACGGAGTCACCCACCCACGGAGTCACCCACCCACCCCACCACGTCGCGACTGCATATTGAGTGTATTTGTAGATTGTTTTTGTTTTTAAAGAGGCCTGGGTCAAGCATGGCCAACCACGCAGGCAAAGCTGGGAGCTCCAGTCATAGCACCGTCTCCTCTTCCTCGTCACCACTATCTTCTCCTCCTCGTCACCACCACCACCACCACCTCCTCACCACCACCACCACCATCTTCTCCTTCTCCTCACCACCATCTCCTCCTCCTCGTCACCACCGTCTCCTCCTCGTCACCATCGTGCCGATGCAGCACTCACCACTCGCATTGCATCGATATCTCTCTCTACATCTATCTAATATCACTCTCCCCATCTCTCTCCCCCCCCATCTCTCTCCCCCCCCATCTCCCTCCCCCATCTCCCTCCCCCCATCTCCCTCCCCCCACATCTCTCTCCCCCCATCTCTCCCCCCATCTCTCTCCCTCTCTACAGGATGGTGCAGTAGTACAGGTAACTGGTCCACGGGGAGGAGGCAATGTCCCCACAGCGGAGCTCCACGCTGGGCCTGTGTGGCGGGTCACGCGGCTCCGTGTCAGGAGTAGTGCGTGTAGTGCGGAGGCGGGAAGGCGGAACCGTTCTGGTACCACTGCTGCTGGCGCACAGACATGTAGTCATTGTAGCTCAGGGTGACCTTCTCACTGCGGTACCTGTGGGTGGGTGGGGGACGCAGACGCGCACGCAGACGCACGCCGCAGACACACAGACACACACAGACACGCACAGACACGCACACAGACACACGCACACAGACACGCACACAGACACACGCACACAGACACGCACACAGACACACGCACACAGACACACGCACACAGACACACGCACACAGACACGCACACAGACACGCACACAGACACGCACACAGACACGCACACAGACGCACGCCGCAGACACACGCACACAGACGCACGCCGCAGACACACAGACACACGCACAGACACGCACACAGACACGCACACAGACACAGACGCACGCACACAGACACACGCACACAGACACACACACAGACGCACGCCGCAGACACACACACAGACACGCACACAGACACGCACGCAGACACGCACGCAGACTCGCACACAGACGCATGCCGCAGATACACACACAGACACACGCCGCAGACACACACACACACACACAGACACACACACAGACACACGCCGCAGACACACACAGACACACGCAGACACACACGCTGACAGACACACACACACAAACACACACAGACACACACGCCGCAGAGACACACACAAAGATCCCCCATGTAGCATTAACAGACTGTAGGGGCAAGTGCTTTTGGCGAGTAGCAGCATCTACGAAGGCCGGCACGGCACACGGAGGGGGTGGGTGGCCATCACCACGCCCTGCCGCCTTTGTCTCCCTAGTAGCGATGTTTACTACACACCGCACCGGGTACTCATTTGAGGCTGAGCCGACCTAGGGGAGGCCCAGGACTGGTTCAGATAATCGTCACTGGTGTTAGCCGTGAGCGGGAATCGAACCCGGGTCGCCAGGTTCATAGCATAGCGCGCTAACCGCTACACTACCGCTCCCCACACGCACACACAGACAGACAGACACACACAGACACACGCAGACGCACACACACACACAGACGAAGGGTCCCCCCCCCCCTGCTCACGTAGCAGCCTAACACAGACCAACCCAGGTGGGAGATGTTGACTCCCTCGCCTGGTACGCAGGAGGTCGTGGGTTCCATCCCGGACCCCTGACGACGCCTGCAGCTGCTGCTGCGTATTTGGAGTTTGCGTCTCTCTCTCTCTCTCTCCCCGTGGTGGTCACGTAGATTGTTTTTTAAATCCTTTATATTGAGTTCACTTGCTTGCTTGCTTGCGCGCTTACGACCGTGCAAATCTTTCGGTCGCTTTTTAACCCACTTCCCGTGATCCAATCGAGCTGACATTTTGCACACAGACTCGTTGTGCGTGACAATTAATGTTCGTGAAAAAAAAATGCTGGCGGTGGTGGCGTTGGCGGTGGCCGCGGTGGTGGCGGTGGTGGCGTTGGCGGTGGTGGTGGCGGCGGTGGCAGTGGTGGTGGTTGCGGTGGTGGCGGTGGCGTTGGTGGTGGTTGCGGTGGTGGCGGTGGTGGTTGCGGTGGTGGTGGTTGCGGTGGTGGGGTTGGTGGTGGTGGCGTTGGCGGTGAGCGGGAATCGAACTCGGGAAGGGGGGCGTCTCCTGGGGTATCGTAGCGCAGCGCGCTAACCGCTGCGCCACCGCTCCCCACACACACGCACGCACACAAAGACAAAGACCCCCCGTGTAGCCTTTAGCAGACTGTCGGGGCAAGTGCTGTTTGCGAGCTGCAGCGCCTATGAAGGCTACCGGCGCTGTGGTACAATGAGGGGGTGGGTGGCCAGCACCACGCCCGGCCGCCTTTGTCTCCCCAGTGGCGACGTTCACTACTACACACCACACCAGGTACTCATTTGAGGCCGAGTCGACCTAGGGTAGGCCCAGGACCGGTTCAGATAATCGTCACTGGTGTTGGTGGTGGCCGTGAGCGTGAATTGAACTCGGGTCTCTGCCGGGTTCGTAGCGCTAACCGCAGCGCCACCACTCCCCAGACACACAGCACGCACACACACAGACACATACACACAGACACACACAGACACACACACAGCACGCACACACAGACACACACACAGACACACACACACGGACACACACACACACAGCATGCACACAGACACACGCACACACAGAGACACACACACGGACACACACACAGACACACAGCACACAGACCACACACACACACAGCACGCACAGCACACGCACAGACACACAGACACACAGCACACACACAGCACACAGACAGCACACAGACACACACACACAGCACACACACACATAGACACACACACACACTGCACTCACACACACAGCACACACACACAGCCACAGCACGCACACACACAGACACACACACGGACACACACACAGACACACAGCACACAGACCACACACACACACACACAGCACGCACAGCACACGCACAGACACACAGACACACACACACACAGCCACACACACACACACCACACACACAATCACAGACACACACACCACACACAGCACACACACACACAACACACACAGACACACAGACACAGCACGCACAGCCACAGCACACACACAGACACACACACACACAGCACACAGACAGTACACAGACACACACACAGTACACACACAGCACACACACACAGCACACGCAGACACACACAGCCAAACACACACACAGACACAATCACAGACACACACACACAGACAAACACGCAGACACACTGACACACACACACACTGACACACACACAGCACACACAGCACACAGACACAGCACACACACACACTGCACACACACACACTGCACACACACACACACAGCATGCACACACAAACTCAGCACGCACACACAGACACACACACATAGACAGCACGCACACACACAGCACGCACACACACACACACATAGACACACAGCACGCACAGACACAGCACACACACAGACACAGCACACACACAGCCCCACACACACACAGCCCCACACACACACACAGACCAGCACACACACAGACCAACACGCACACACACAGCGCACGCAAACAGCGCACGCACACAGCACACATACAGCACACACACACACAGACACACACACAGAGACAAACAGCACACACACAGACCTACACAGCACACACCTACACAGCACACACAGAGCACAAACAGCACACAGCACACACACATCTCCAACTCCTGCTCTGAGTGAGCAGCAATTACCAAATCATCGGCGTACATAACGTGGTTGACCATTAGGGAGCCATCCCTTGACCACACCCGGGCATCGATCAGCCTCCCATTGTATCTGTACCAAATGGAAATTCCTCCGGTACATCTATTGAAGGCTTCACGAACTACGTGGTTGAAAAAAATGTTCAGAAATGTTGGAGCCAGAGGACATCCCTGTCGCACCCCAAAGTGAACAGGGAATTGCTCCGACTCCTGGCCACGTAGTTTTACCCGGGCCCGCTCACCATCATGAAGGTCCTTAATCATTGTGAGCAGCGGGTCAGGGACTCTGAAAGCACGAAGAACAACCCAGAGCCCAGGCCTACTGATGGTATCATAGGCCATGACCAGGTCAATAAAGCAAAGATGTAGGTCTTGTTGGAATTCCCTACAAAATATGGCATCTGTGCAAGACCGCCCTTTCCTGAAACCACATTGGGGCTCCGCAAGCCTCTCCTCAGCGTGCCTAGCAAGGCGATGTTGAATAATTCTTGCCAGGACCTTTCCCGGCACACTGAGTGAGATGCCCCTGTAGTTGTTACAGTCTGTGCGGTTCCCCTTCTTAAAGAGGGGGACCACCAGGGCATCCTTCCAATCCTGCGGAACCCGTCCAGTGGTCCAGACTGTTGTTATGATGTCATGTAGGGCAGTCTGTGCACAAACGCCACCCTCCCTCAGTATTTCGCTTGGGAGATAATCTCTGCCCGGTGCCTTTCCTGGTCTCAGGCTCCGGATCGCCTTCAGTACTTCCTCAACAGATGGCACCTCATCCAGCCACTCACAGGGGGTGACCACTTCTTCCAATATTTGAGGCACCGCAGCCTCAACAGGGTCATCCCCACTTTGTCGCACAATGTTTTCCATGTCGAGAGATTTCCCTTCCCCCAGGACCTCACAGAAATGCTCAGTAAATCTGCAAACCTGTTCCTGGGGATCAGAGATTGGGTCACCGTTTTTTCCCCTAATGATGGTAATAGGTGTGGCGCTGCAGGTTACTTTTTATGGAATTAGAGAGTGATTTGTGATCGAGGGCTATTGAGGCAGACTCCATCTCCTCAGCAACCCATGACCACCAACCATCCTTGAAGCGCCTCATGGCTCTCCGAACCTCTGAGCGTAGGCTGAGGTAAGCCTCCTCATTCTCTGACATGGGATGCTGTAGACGATGAGAGTGGGCCTGTTGCCTTGTCTCAGCCAGCTTGAACACCTCCTCTGTCAGCCAGGGTTTCTGGGGAGGTCTGGACCGTGTACCCAAAGCAGCCATTGCAGCTGCATGAGCCACAGTCCTAAACCTCGCCCATTTCCCCTCGACATCAGGAGGAGTGAGGGACGATGCCAACCCAAGCTGCAAGCGATGACGAAATTCTCGCTTGGAACTTTCATCAGCTAGCTGAGACCAGGCCACTATAGGTTTGAATGGGGTCCTGGGTGTACACCCACTACCGGAGTGGAAGAATGGCAGACGCATCTTACAGATGTCAAGTCGATGGTCAGTGGGCAGATCAGCTCCACAGTAGGTCCTGGTGTGAAGGACATGGGCCCGCATCCGCTGTTCCGTCACTATGTATTCCATGTCCCTGCTTGGACCCGGCATGCATCCATGATGTTGTGTGGATGCGCCGATGCAGGAACAGCGTGTTGGTAATTACAAGCCCATGGGCTGCACAGAAATCTAGCAGCCTCCTACCATTGTTATTGAGCTGATCTGGCCCATGTCTTCCAATCACTCCAGACCAGGTGCTAACATCATGACCAACTCGGGCATTGAAGTCACCCAACAAGAGGACTCTATCCCGAGGGGCCACTTTAGCCAGCACCTGTGACAGGAGGTCATGGAAGGCATCTGACTCATTGGCCTTACTTACATCCCTCCACGGATGTTAGTCTTCGGTGGGGGCATAAGTAACCACGACCACCACTCCTCGCCTCTGGTGAATGGGAAGACGAGCCCAAAGTAGCCTGGGGCTTACAGCTTCCCACACCTCACTCCCACGCCCCCTTAATTCTTTTGTTCAGAAGCAGAGCGACTCCCTGTTGTTTGGCAGTCTCCTGCCCCGAGTAGAGGACTGTCCACCCCTCATCGTGGCAGGAGCCAGAGCCGGTCCACCGGGCCTCCTGAATACCGCAGAGATCCAGGTGGTACCGGTCCAGCTCCCGACAGAGGAGTGGCAGCCTCTCCTCCGCAGTGAGCGTTCGAACATTCCACGTGGCCATCCGAAGCGGCTTTTTGTTATTTCTGGAGCCCCGAGGGTGAAGATTCAGTCTCCTGGCTCCGCCAAATGGGGTCGGGCCAGGAGACGTCATAGACGCCTGTGCCCCCGGGGCCTCCGGCACAAGCTTAATAAATGTTTTCCCTCGTAGTTTGGTGGTAGTTAATTGAAGGTGATGGGGTTACCAGCCCCTCGCACCCGTCCAGAGCCCCCACTTGGCCGCTGTGGTGGTTAGAAACGCCATGAAGGGAAAAGCCAATTTAAATTGGCCCTCCCCTCACGGCACTTCCCATCACAGCGTTGCCGTCCGGCACCACGAGGAGGTAGGGGGTTGTTTTTGCCGGACAAACACACACACACACACAAGCACACAGACCACACGCACACAGACACACACACAACGACACACAACACGCACAGACACGCACACAGACACACACACACACACATAGACACACAACACACACGCACACACACAACACACACAGATACAGCACACGTAAGAGGATGTGGAGCTGAGTGGACTTGCCAATGGCTGGTACCAGCGGTGTCAAGATCAGTCTCTATGGAGGAGGCTCGTGAAGGACGCTGCTACTGGGCAGTTGAAGGCAGTCGCCCTCCAGCAACAACGGAGGGCAGAGGAGCGACGCTCACAACAACGAGCGGAGCGCCGGGTGGCTAAAACACAGCAAGTTGGCACAGTAGGGGGCACAGGTGGTGCATCGGCCAGTCATCTCGGTCATCTCGGTCAGTCAACCCATGGCACCTGGGTCTGCCTCGTGACCTCCTGCCAGCGGGCGTTCGACACTTCATTTGACCTCAAAGTGCACTTAGCCTGGCACAATGGCGGTGGTGATGTCACGTAGTGGCGAATGGCGGTTGTTGCTGAGTGTGTGAATGCGAGTGATTGAGTGTTAGTGAGTACGTGAGTGAGTGTGACTGAATGAGTGTGTGACCGAGTGTGTGTGTGGCTGTGTATGTGAGCGTGCGAGTGTGACTGAGTGTGTGTGTGTATAAGTGCTTGAGAGAGTGTGTGTGTGAGTGATTGAGTGTGTGAGTGATTGAGTGTGTGTGTGTGAGTCTGTGAGTGAGTGTGTGAGTGTACGAGGGTGTGAGTGTGTGTGAGTGGGTAGGTGAGTGTGTGAGTGCGTGAGTGGTTGAGTGTGTAAGTGACTGAGTGTGTGAGTGAGGGTGTGAGTGTGCGAGTGAGTGTGCGAGTGAGTGTACGAGTGTGTGTGCGAGTGGGTGAGTGTGTGTGCGAGTGGGTGAGTGTAGTGTGTGAATGCGTGAGTGGCTGAGTGAGCTAGTGTGTGAGTGTGCGAGTGAGTGTGCGAGTGAGTGTACGAGTGTGTGTGCGAGTGGGTGAGTGTGTGTGAGTGGGTGGGTGAGTGTAGTGTGTGAATGCGTGAGTGGCTGAGTGTGTAACTGAATGAGTGTGTGACCGAGTGTGTGTGTGGCTGTGTATGTGAGCGTGCGAGTGTGACTGAGTGTGTGAGTGTATAAGTGCTTGAGAGTGTGTGTGTGTGAGTGATTGAGTGTGTGAGTGATCGAGTGTGTGTGTGTGAGTCTGTGAGTGAGTGTGTGAGTGTACGAGGGTGTGAGTGTGTGTGAGTGGGTAGGTGAGTGTGTGTGCGAGGGTGTGAGTGTGTGTGAGTGGCTGGGTGAGTGTGTGAGTGCGTGAGTGGTTAAGTGTGTAAGTGACTGAGTGTGTGAGTGAGGGTGTGAGTGTGCGAGTGAGTGTGCGAGTGAGTGTGCGAGTGAGTGTACGAGTGTGTGAGTGTGCGAGTGAGTGTGCGAGTGGGTGAGTGTAGTGTGTGAATGCGTGAGTGGCTGAGTGAGCGAGTGACTGTGTGAGCGAGTGTGCGAGTGAGTGTGCGAGTGAGTGTACGAGTGTGAGTGGGTGGGTGAGTGTAGTGAGTGAATGCGTGAGTGGCTGAGTGAGCGAGTGACTGAGTGTGTGAGCGAGTGTGTGAGTGTGCGAGTGAGTGTGCGAGTGAGTGTACGAGTGTGTGTGCGTGTGTGAGTGGGTGGGTATGAGTTTAGTGTGTGAATGCGTGAGGGGCTGAGTGAGCGAGTGACTGAGTGTGTGACTGAGTGTGCGAGTGAGTGTACGAGTGTGTGTGCGAGTGGGTGAGTGTGTGAGTGGGTGGGTGAGTGTAGTGTGTGAATGCGTGAGTGGCTGAGTGTGCGAGTGACTGAGTGCGTGACCGAGTGCGTGACCGAGTGTGTGAGCGAGTGTGTGAGTGTACGAGTGTGTGTGCGAGTGGGTGAGTGCGAGTGGGTGGGTGAGTGTAGTGTGTGAATGCGTGAGTGGCTGAGTGTGCGAGTGACTGAGTGCGTGAGCAAGTGTGTAAGTGTGCGAGTGAGTGTACGAGTGTGTGTGCGAGTGGATGAGTGTGAGTGGGTGGGTGAGTGTAGTGTGTGAATCCGTGAGTGGCTGAGTGAGCGAGTGACTGAGTGTGTGTGCGAGTGGGTGAGTGTGTGGGTGGGTGAGTGTAGTGTGTGAATGCGTAAGTGGCTGAGTGTGTGAGTGACTGAGTGTGTGACCGAGTGTGTGACCGAGTGTGTGACCGAGTGTGCGAGCGAGTGTGTGACCGAGTGCGTGACCCAGTGTGTGACCGAGTGCGTGACCGAGTGCGTGACTGAGTGCGCGACCGAGTGCGTGACCGAGTGCGTGACCGAGTGTGCGACCGAGTGTGCGACCGAGTGTGCGAGTGGAGTTTTGCGAGCAAACGAGCGAGTCTGCCCCCCTCTCCCTCACCTGGTGAGCTTGATCGACTTGCGGAAGTCGTTGGATATGGAGGCTTTGTAGCCCCCCTTCCTCAGCAGCGAGTCGACCGTCTGTATCTGGTCCCAGCCTGCACCGCCGCACACACAAAGATCCCCCGTGTAGCCTTCACAGACTGTAGGGGCAAGTGCTGTTAGCGAGCAGCACCTATGAAGGCCGGAACGGCACACGAGGGGGTGGGTGGCCAGCACCACGCCCGGCCGCCTTTGTCTCCCCGGTGGCGATGTTTACTACGCACCGCTCCAGGCCCTCATTTGAGGCCGAGTCGACCTCGGGGAGGCCCAGGAACGGTTCAGATGATTGTCACCGGTGTTGGCCGTGAGCGGGATTCGAACCCGGGTCGCCGGGTTCGTAGCGTAGCGTAGCGCTAACCGCTACACCCACCGCTCCCTACTTAACCGCTCAAGGCATCATAACACACTCACTCAACACTGCACCATAGACTCAACACTGCACCATAGACTCAACACTGCACCATAGACTCAACACTGCACCATAGACTCAACACTGTCCATAGACTCAACACTGCCCATAGACTCAACACTGCACCATAGACTCAACACTGCACCATAGACTCAACACTGCCCATAGACTCAACACTGCACCATAGACTCAACACTGCACCATAGACTCAACACTGCACCAGACTCAACACTGCACCATAGACTCAACACTGCCCAGACCCAACACTGCACCATAGACTCAACACTGCCCAGACCCAACACTGCACCACAGACTCAACACTGCCCACAGACTCAACACTGCCCACAGACTCAACACTGCCCATAGACTCAACACTGCACCATAGACTCAACACTGTACCATAGACTCAACACTGCCCACAGACTCAACACTGCCCCAGAGACCCAACACTGTACCATAGACTCAACACTGCCCACAGATTCAACACTGCACCACAGACTCACTGCCCCATAGACTCAACACTGCCCATAGACTCAACACTGCCCATAGACTCAACACTGCCCACAGACTCAACACTGCCCATAGACTCAACACTGCCCACAGACTCAACACTGCACCATAGACTCAACACTGCCCAGACCCAACACTGCACCACAGACTCAACACTGCCCACAGACTCAACACTGCCCACAGACTCAACACTGCCCATAGACTCAACACTGCCCAGACCCAACACTGCCCACAGACTCAACACTGCCCACAGACTCAACACTGCCCATAGACTCAACACTGCACCATAGACTCAACACTGCCCATAGACTCAACACTGCACCAGAGACCCAACACTGCACCAGAGACCCAACACTGCCCACAGACTCAACACTGCACCACAGACTCACTGCCCCATAGACTCAACACTGCCCACAGACTCAACACTGCCCACGGACTCAACACTGCCCATAGACTCAACACTGCCCATAGACTCAACACTGCCCATAGACTCAACACTGCCCCATAGACTCAACACTGCCCATAGACTCAACACTGCCCACAGACTCAACACTGCCCATAGACTCAACACTGCACCATAGACTCAACACTGCACCAGAGACCCAACACTGCCCACAGACTCAACACTGCACCAGAGACCCAACACTGCACCAGAGACCCAACACTGCCCACAGACTCAACACTGCACCAGAGACCCAACACTGCACCAGAGACCCAACACTGCCCACAGACTCAACACTGCACCAGAGACCCAACACTGCACCAGAGACCCAACACTGCCCATAGACTCAACACTGCACCAGAGACCCAACACTGCCCATAGACTCAACACTGCACCAGAGACCCAACACTGCACCAGAGACCCAACACTGCCCACAGACTCAACACTGCCCACAGACTCAACACTGCCCATAGACTCAACACTGCCCACAGACTCAACACTGCCCATAGACTCAACACTGTACCCATAAACCCAACACTGCCCATAGACTCAACACTGCCCCATAGACTCAACACTGCCCACAGACTCAACACTGCTCACAGACTCAACACTGCCCATAGACTCAACACTGCACCATAGACTCAACACTGCACCATAGACTCAACACTGCCCACAGACTCAACACTGCCCACAGACTCAACACTGCACCATAGACTCAACACTGCACCATAGACTCAACACTGCCCACAGACTCAACACTGCCCATAGACTCAACACTGTACCCATAAACCCAACACTGCCCATAGACTCAACACTGCCCCATAGACTCAACACTGCCCACAGACTCAACACTGCTCACAGACTCAACACTGCCCATAGACTCAACACTGCACCATAGACTCAACACTGCACCATAGACTCAACACTGCCCACAGACTCAACACTGCCCACAGACTCAACACTGCCCATAGACTCAACACTGCCCATAGACTCAACACTGCACCACAGACTCACTGCCCCATAGACTCAACACTGCCCATAGACTCAACACTGCCCATAGACTCAACACTGCCCACAGACTCAACACTGCCCATAGACTCAACACTGCCCACAGACTCAACACTGCACCATAGACTCAACACTGCCCAGACCCAACACTGCACCACAGACTCAACACTGCCCACAGACTCAACACTGCCCACAGACTCAACACTGCCCACAGACTCAACACTGCCCATAGACTCAACACTGCCCAGACCCAACACTGCCCACAGACTCAACACTGCCCACAGACTCAACACTGCCCATAGACTCAACACTGCACCATAGACTCAACACTGCCCATAGACTCAACACTGCACCAGAGACCCAACACTGCACCAGAGACCCAACACTGCCCACAGACTCAACACTGCACCACAGACTCACTGCCCCATAGACTCAACACTGCCCACAGACTCAACACTGCCCACGGACTCAACACTGCCCATAGACTCAACACTGCCCATAGACTCAACACTGCCCATAGACTCAACACTGCCCATAGACTCAACACTGCCCCATAGACTCAACACTGCCCATAGACTCAACACTGCCCACAGACTCAACACTGCCCATAGACTCAACACTGCACCATAGACTCAACACTGCACCAGAGACCCAACACTGCCCACAGACTCAACACTGCACCAGAGACCCAACACTGCACCAGAGACCCAACACTGCCCACAGACTCAACACTGCACCAGAGACCCAACACTGCACCAGAGACCCAACACTGCCCATAGACTCAACACTGCACCAGAGACCCAACACTGCCCATAGACTCAACACTGCACCAGAGACCCAACACTGCACCAGAGACCCAACACTGCCCACAGACTCAACACTGCCCACAGACTCAACACTGCCCATAGACTCAACACTGCCCACAGACTCAACACTGCCCATAGACTCAACACTGTACCCATAAACCCAACACTGCCCATAGACTCAACACTGCCCCATAGACTCAACACTGCCCACAGACTCAACACTGCTCACAGACTCAACACTGCCCATAGACTCAACACTGCACCATAGACTCAACACTGCACCATAGACTCAACACTGCCCACAGACTCAACACTGCCCACAGACTCAACACTGCACCATAGACTCAACACTGCACCATAGACTCAACACTGCACCATAGACTCAACACTGCCCACAGACTCAACACTGCCCATAGACTCAACACTGTACCCATAAACCCAACACTGCCCATAGACTCAACACTGCCCCATAGACTCAACACTGCCCACAGACTCAACACTGCTCACAGACTCAACACTGCCCATAGACTCAACACTGCACCATAGACTCAACACTGCACCATAGACTCAACACTGCCCACAGACTCAACACTGCCCACAGACTCAACACTGCCCATAGACTCAACACTGCCCATAGACTCAACACTGCCCCATAGACTCAACACTGCCCATAGACTCAACACTGCCCACAGACTCAACACTGCCCATAGACTCAACACTGCCCACAGACTCAACACTGCCCCATAGACTCAACACTGCCCATAGACTCAACACTGCCCACAGACTCAACACTGCCCACAGACTCAACACTGCCCCATAGACTCAACACTGCCCATAGACTCAACACTGCCCACAGACTCAACACTGCCCATAGACTCAACACTGCCCATAGACTCAACACTGCCCCATAGACTCAACACTGCCCATAGACTCAACACTGCCCACAGACTCAACACTGCCCATAGACTCAACACTGCCCATAGACTCAACACTGCCCACAGACTCAACACTGCCCCATAGACTCAACACTGCCCATAGACTCAACACTGCCCACAGACTCAACACTGCCCACAGACTCAACACTGCCCCATAGACTCAACACTGCCCATAGACTCAACACTGCCCACAGACTCAACACTGCCCATAGACTCAACACTGCCCATAGACTCAACACTGCCCCATAGACTCAACACTGCCCATAGACTCAACACTGCCCACAGACTCAACACTGCCCATAGACTCAACACTGCCCATAGACTCAACACTACCCACAGACTCAACACTGCCCACGGACTCAACACTGCCCACAGACTCAACACTGCCCATAGACTCAACACTGCCCCATAGACTCAACACTGCCCACAGACTCAACACTGCCCACAGACTCAACACTGCCCACAGACTCAACACTGCCCATAGACTCAACACTGCCCACAGACTCAACACTGCCCATAGACTCAACACTGCCCACAGACTCAACACTGCCCATAGACTCAACACTGCCCATAGACTCAACACTGCCCCATAGACTCAACACTGCCCATAGACTCAACACTGCCCACAGACTCAACACTGCCCATAGACTCAACACTGCCCATAGACTCAACACTACCCACAGACTCAACACTGCCCACGGACTCAACACTGCCCACAGACTCAACACTGCCCATAGACTCAACACTGCCCCATAGACTCAACACTGCCCACAGACTCAACACTGCCCACAGACTCAACACTGCCCACAGACTCAACACTGCCCACAGACTCAACACTGCCCACAGACTCAACACTGTACCATAGAGATACTCAGAGATTCACAGAAACTCAGAGATACACAGAGACCCATCGAGATACAGCTGCCTCAACAATGGCACCGATGAATGAGCGCCAACCCCGGCAACAGCATCGTCGGCAACAGCAGCGGCAACAGCATCTGCTGTTGCAACAACAGCGGCAACAACACACTTGTGGAGTGCTGCGAGACAGCGCAGGAGAGGCATGAGCCGGGGGGGCGAGGGAGCGGTGGTGGTGGTGGTGGCGGCGGTGGTGGCGGCAGCGGTGGTGGTGTTGGCGGTGGTGGAGTTGCCGTGTCAAACCTTGCTCCTCCGCCACCTCCGGCAGATACGTGGCGGTGCGCTTAGAGCCCTTCTCATTCACAAACTCTATTCGGATGCCGTGCACTCCCACCTGGGGTGGGGTGGGGGGAGGAGCAGAGACCGCATGATGAGGGGTGGCGCGTCCGCTAAAGGTACGCGCGCACAAGAGACACGGCAAGCGCTGCGCGAAAGCATTGTGCGCGAGTCCGTGGGTCTCTGTGATGAGTCTGTGGGTCTCTGTGTGATGAGTCTGTGGGTCTCTATGTGGTGAGTCTATGGGTCTCTGTGTGGTGAGTCTGTGGGTCTCTGTGTGATGAGTCTGTGGGTCTCTGTGTGGTGAGTCTGTGGGTCTCTGTGTGGTGAGTCCGTGGGTCTCTGTGTGGTGAGTCTATGGGTCTCTGTGTGATGAGTCTGTGGGTCTCTGTGTGGTGAGTCCGTGGGTCTCTGTGTGGTGAGTCTACGGGTTTGTGTGGTGAGTCTGTGGGTCACTGTGTGATGAGTCTCTGGGTCTCTGTGTGGTGAGTCTATGGGTCTCTGTGTGGTGAGTCCGTGGGTCTCTGTGTGATGAGTCTGTGGGTCTCTGTGTGGTGAGTCTGTGGGTCTCTGTGTGGTGAGTCTGTGGGTCTCTGTGTGGTGAGTCTGTGGGTCTCTGTGTGGTGAGTCTGTGGGTCTCTGTGTGGTGAGTCTGTGGGTCTCTGTGTGGTGAGTCTGTGGGTCTCTGTGTGGTGAGTCTGTGGGTCTCTGTGTGGTGAGTCTGTGGGTCTCTGTGTGGTGAGTCTACGGGTTTGTGTGGTGAGTCTGTGGGTCTCTGTGTGATGAGTCTAAGGGTCTCTGTGTGGTGAGTCTGTGGGTCTCTGTGTGATGAGTCTGTGAGTCTCTGTGTGGTGAGTCTACGGGTTTGTGTGGTGAGTCTGTGGGTCTCTGTGTGGTGAGTCTGTGGGTCTCTGTGTGGTGAGTCTGTGGGTCTCTGTGTGGTGAGTCTGTGGGTCTCTGTGTGGTGAGTCTGTGGGTCTCTGTGTGGTGAGTCTGTGGGTCTCTGTGTGATGAGTCTAAGGGTCTCTGTGTGATGAGTCTGTGGGTCTCTGTGTGATGAGTCTAAGGGTCTCTGTGTGGTGAGTCTGTGGGTCTCTCTGTGGTGAGTCTGTGGGTCTCTGTGTGGTGAGTCTGTGGGTCTCTGTGTGGTGAGTCTGTGGGTCTCTGTGTGGCGAGTCTGTGGGTCTCTGTGTGGCGAGTCTGTGGGTCTCTGTGTGGTGAGTCTGTGGGTCTCTGTGTGGTGAGTCCATGGGTCTCTGTGTGATGAGTCTGTGGGTCTCTGTGTGGTGAGTCTGTGGGTCTCTGTGTGGTGAGTCTCTGTGTGGTGAGTCTGTGGGTCTCTGCGTGGCGAGTCTATGGGTCTCTGTGTGGTGAGTCTGTGGGTCTCTGTGTGGTGAGTCTGTGGGTCTCTGTGTGATGAGTCTAAGGATCTCTGTGTGGTGAGTCTGTGGGTCTCTGTGTGATGAGTCTGTGGGTCTCTGTGTGGTGAGTCTGTGGGTCTCTGTGTGGTGAGTCTGTGGGTCTCTGTGTGGCGAGTCCGTGGGTCTCTGTGTGATGAGTCTGTGGGTCTCTGTGTGGTGAGTCTGTGGGTCTCTGTGTGGTGAGTCTGTGGGTCTCTGTGTGATGAGTCTGTGGGTCTCTGTGTGGTGAGTCTGTGGGTCTCTGTGTGGTGAGTCTGTGGGTCTCTGTGTGGTGAGTCTGTGGGTCTCTGTGTGGTGAGTCTATGGGTCTCTGTGTGGTGAGTCTATGGGTCTCTGTGTGGTGAGTCTGTGGGTCTCTGTGTGGTGAGTCTGTGGGTCTCTGTGTGGTGAGTCTGTGGGTCTCTGTGTGGTGAGTCCGTGGGTCTCTGTGTGGTGAGTCCGTGGGTCTCTGTGTGGTGAGTCTGTGGGTCTCTGTGTGGTTAGTCCGTGGGTCTCTGTGTGGTGAGTCTGTGGGTCTCTGTGTGGTTAGTCTGTGGGTCTCTGTGTGGTGAGTCTGTGGGTCTCTGTGTGATGAGTCTGTGGGTCTCTGTGTGGTGAGTCTGTGGGTCTCTGTGTGATGAGTCTGTGGGTCTCTGTGTGGTGAGTCTGTGGGTCTCTGTGTGGTGAGTCTGTGGGTCTCTGTGTGGTGAGTCTGTGGGTCTGTGTGGTGAGTCTGTGGGTCTCTGTGTGGTGAGTCTGTGGGTCTCTGTGTGGTGAGTCTGTGGGTCTCCGGCTCCAGAGCTGGAGGCACTGGGGGAGGAGCCAGAGGCACTGGGGGAGGAGCCAGAGGTACTGGGGGAGGAGCCAGAGGTACTGGGGGTGGAGCCAGAGACACTGGGGGAGGAGCCAGAGGCACTGGGGGAGGAGCCAGAGGTACTGGGGGAGGAGCCAGAGACACTGGGGGCAGAGCCAGAGACACTGGGGGCGGAGCCAGAGACACTGGAGGCGGAGCCAGAGGCACTGGGGGAGGAGCCAGAGGCACTGGGGGCGGAGCCAGAGGTACTGGGAGAGGAGCCAGAGGTACTGGGGGCGGAGCCAGAGGCACTGGGGGAGGAGCCGGAGGCACTGGGGGAGGAGCCGGAGGCACTGGGGGAGGAGCCGGAGGCAATGGGGGAGGAGCCGGAGGCACTGGGGGAGGAGCCGGAGGCACTGGGGGAGGAGCCGGAGGCACTGGGGGAGGAGCCAGAGGCACTGGGGGAGGAGCCAGAGGCACTGGGGGAGGAGCCGGAGGTACTGGGTGAGGAGCCGGAGGCACTGGGGGCGGAGCCAGAGGCACTGGGGGAGGAGCCAGAGGCACTGGGGGTGGAGCCAGAGGCACTGGGGGCGGAGCCAGAGGCACTGGGGGCGGAGCCAGAGGCACTGGGGGCGGAGCCAGAGGCACTGGGGGCGGAGCCAGAGGCACTGGGGGCGGAGCTTGTGTTGGTGCGGCTGGCGCTGGAAGTACCTCCCAGTCCAGGAAGTCGTTGGCGTCCTCGAAGTTGGTGAGCAGCGACACGGAGCAGAAGAGGCGCGGCAGCTCCTCCCGCGTCACGGGCGGGAAGCGGCTGTCCTTAAGGGCACTGCTCATCACACACACGCACAGACAGACACGAGACAGACACGCACACAGACACGCACACACACAGACACGCAGACACACAGACAGACACGCAGACACACAGACAGACACGCACACAGACACGCACACAGACACGCACACACACAGACACGCACACAGACACGCACACAGACACGCACACAGACACGCACACAGACACGCACACACACGCACGCATGCACACACACACACAGACACACACACAGACACACGCACACACACACGCGCACACACACAGACAGACACACAGACTCATTACAATATTTATTTAGACTGGAGGAGGGGGGCAATCCGATGAGCTAAGAAGCTCTTTTTCACAGATGTCACCTGGTGAGAGCTCACCTGGTGAGGGTGAGGGCTCACCTGGTGAGGGCGAGGGCAAAGGCTCACCTGGTGAGAGCTCACCTGGTGAGGGCGAGGGCTCACCTGGTGAGGGTGTATTCCCTGAGTCCTGAGTGCAGGTTCATCGCCGAGAAGGTGCCGATGCAACCTCGCAATCGTTTGTCCCTGCCGATCTTCCACGTGACAAACAGCGGACTGCCGTGACACACACACAGACACACACAGACACAGAGACACACACAGACACACACACACAGACACACACACACAGACACACACACACAGACACACACACACAGACACACAGCCACACACACACACAGACACACGCACACACAGAGACACAAACAGCCACACACACACAGCACACAGACACACACACACAGACACACACACACAAACGCAGATACACAACGCAGACACACACACACAGAGACACAGACACACACACAGACACACAGCACACAGACACACAGCACACAGACACACACAAACGCAGATACACACGCAGACACACACACAGACATAAACAAAGATCCCCCGTGTAGCCTTAACAGACTGTTGGGACAAGTGCCGTTAGCAGCACCTATGAAGGCTACCGGCGCTGTGGCACACGAGGGGGTGGGTGGCCAGCACCACGCCCGGCCGCCTTTGTCTCCCCCAGTGCTTACAATGTTCACGACACACCACACCAGGTGCTCATTTGAGGTTGAGTCGACACAGACACACAAACAGACACGTGCACACATACAGTCTGTGAGTCTCTGTGTGATGAGTCTATGGGTCTCTGTGTGGTGGGTCTCTGTGTGGTGAGTCTATGGGTCTCTGTTTGATGGGTCTGTGGGTCTCTGTGTGGTGAGTCTGTGG